>NC_055972.1:23371686-23459186 GCF_018492685.1 Alosa sapidissima | reverse complement strand
GCAGCGACAGACATGGCAGCTGTCAACTCGGTTAGCGGTGGCCCATCAAGCGCATTCAGCCCGCGGGGCCTGCGCCGGTATTTTAATTACTGTTGGGTAAACTCATTTGCCCCAATGAAGGCGCAGCGCCCTCGCAGAATATGCCGGCTCGGTGACCTCCGACCTCGCTGTGACACAAGATACAATGGGGGCAAGGCCACGCTCTCCCTCTCTTCCCAGCCTTTATTACCCTCTATTACTTCAATTACATATCCCTCGCTGAGTCCGATACGGGCGGGGCGAAGGAGAGAGAGGGAGGGGGGGTTTGCGGGGTGGGGGGATGGGGGGTGAGGGGGAGAAGAAAGGAGAAATAAGAACGACACAAACAATGAAATACATTTTTTTCAGCCCCTCCCAAGCTGCCATCTGATGTGATCTGATTGATCTGAGAGAGCGTCTAAGTGATATTATAGCTGTAAAAGGTCATGGACTCGATCTCGCCTCATGTTGGGGTGGGGGGGCTGATACACCCCCCCCCCCCCCCGCCTCCCTCTAGCCTCCTCAATCCCTTTCCCCCATCCCTTCACACTGATACTACCCTCTGAGCCTCATAGCACCCCCCTACACACACACACACACACACACACACACACACACACACACGACATACACACCTCCACCCCCAGCACCAAAATCGCCGAGCCCTCTGCCCTAAAAACACAGCCAGGCTCAAGATCATTAGAACATGTCGGGGGTTCACCGCCAACACAACCATTTTGGTAACCTCATCAGCTGACATCATTATTCGAGGTACTGTGTAGCATGAAATTAGTGCCGGGGTCACACAAACTTTGATTCAGCCCCTGCTGAGAACAGACCGTCCAACAGTAACAACATTGTTAGGGCCAAACCAACACAACCGACCGCACATATCGGGTCATGCTCCCCCCTCCCCCCCCTTTTTCTTTTCCCAAGACCACCACTACAAACACATCATTTAGATCATTCCACTGGATTAAAAATGCAAACACATTCTGTAATATATAATTATATAAACAGCAATACTTGTTTATTAAACTTGTTTTTTGCTAAATCTGCCATTAGTCCAACTTAGAAACTTACTACAAAATGGTCTCTTAAAGTTTTAAATGTAGCTTTGGTACACCATTGTAAATTACACATTTGAATAACTTTCGAATATTTCTCCATGATCCTTTAGGCAAGGGATGTTCTGAGTATATCAATATAGACAGACCGATCAAAGTTCCATCAATTTGACCTAAACACCACTGACACTTGAACTGTAAGGTGATAAACTTTATTTAAATACTATCCTTAGGCACATGAACATACGTCAGAAATACCACACTCATAAAAATAATTCTACCTTTCAAAACACCCACCATATTAACAAAGAGCTACTTTAAATCAACAAATGAAGCTGACTCCTCTCGCTATTCCTGACCTCAATAGCAACAGGGAGGGCGAGGGAAAATTATTTTATTTCCACTCTATTAATCCCACTAATCCAAAATAAAAACAAGACAAAAATGCATGTCCACACTAACAAAACAAGTCCATTAAAAACAGAAATCCACAACATGCGTCCAAGACAAATCAGGCCTACGGCTGGCACACCCTGGGCTAAATATGGATTTCAAAGGGGAGTTTAACCCTGAGCCCAGCAGCCAGCCTTTCAGCCGAGGTCTGTGGCGGTCCAGGCGGGGTTGTTAATTTGTCTCGGTTGACCCCTGTCTTTGTCCGGGGGGATGTATCTAGTTTGTAGAGGTGCTTTCATCTAGGCCTCTAATATGTTTGAATTGAAAAGAGGGGTTATGATGTATTTATACTGCCCTGGAGGAGGGGGGACAATAGTGGAAAGGGTCGGTCCCTCGGTCCCTCTCTCTCTCTCTGTCTTCCCAGCCTTCTGTGGGAACCCCCCTGTGGCTCACACCCTGGTTCAGGAGACCTTTTGGGGGCTCCTTTTCGCGTCCTCTGTGTCTGGGGTCACAACCACATTCTGCTCCAAGCCTTTTTGCTTATCCGAGTGGAACGGCCCCTGTGTCAATTTAGACCAACAAAAAAAAAAACCCCATCCAAGTTGGAGGCTGCTTGGGAGAAAAACAAAAATGAAACGATCGATTTGAAGTCAATTTGAAAATAAATTTGAAGACGTTGGCTGATGAATGTACAATATATGGCTAACATGGAGTATTCCACTGCCAGACTAAGCGAAGGCCAAAACAGTGCCTGCCTGAGAAAGTACAGTGGTGAACATTCGTGAGCTTCTTAGAAATCAATGATATGTGTCTTTGTAACTCTGAATACCATACTTTCCTTTCTCTACTTTTGAACGCAATGTGGTGTGGACATGGGTATTGTCTTTTGTTGTTATGGTGATGCCGATAAGTGTTTTTGTACCGTCTTAAAACCCTTTCAGTAAAAAGCTTAATCACAAAAAAAAAACAACTAAAAAAAACGAAATACATTCCTGCCACTGATGTTTCTCACAGAGAACTATGTGCACAACAAGATCATATTTATAATGGTGCATTCCTTGTGGCTTGCCTATGGGCAGTTGTAGGCTGTTGAGTCACTTGTCACACTCTCACGCACGGTGACACAAGTGCAGTGCAATGGTGAATAGGGTGATGGTAGTGGCAGATAATTACTAAGCTGCTGATATTGCTTGCAATGCTCCTGTGTTATTTCCAGGTGAGACTTTGCAGAGACGTTGTGCATATAATTTCTTGCAAACGTCATTTGTGACATGACTAAAAACTTTGCTACTTTCATTTTAGAGTTTTCTCAGTGCACCGTAGAGTTCACAGAGTTCGTGAATAAGACAAATTAACATGCAAACATGAAACACTCAGGCTATGTGCTAAAGTCCAACTCTTATGAGCTGGTTTGTGTCGTGAATAGAACAGGATCCCTCTGTGATTCCAGAAATGAATTTGAGTAAACGCATATATACCATAATGTTAAAAGTATAGACTGTACAGAGTATGTCATCCTAGGGTGTGAGCTATTTGGAGTGGGCAAACAAAATGAGTAGATAGCCAAATCCTACCCATCTTCCTTGAGTTACAACTTCCACAGTGAAGTGAAATACTTAATTACCCTGCACAAGGTTGCTGACATTTAGCATCACATTATATCAAACAGACCCAGAGAAGGCTTTTGGGGCAATTTGCGATGATTACGGGCATTGCATTGCTACTACTTACTGTTTACCACAGCCACTTTTGATTTCGAAACTACAGCGTCATCCCCACTCGTTGCTGATTGGCCCGTCCTTTCTGGGGTCTGATGAAAATGTTAGAAAGTGATGGTGTTCCAGACTAGTAGATCCCTGGAAGGAGATCTAGGTGAACGTAGCCAGGGTACAACAGCACCGCATGGGATTGGTCACTGATTTTCTCTTCACCCTGTATACCTCAATCTTCATATACAACTCAGAGTCCTATCATTTGACGCTTTAAGACAATGTGTGGGAACAATCACCTCCTCTCACGTGTGATGAAGGCAGAGATGGTTTGGATTTTAGGAGGACCAGGACATAGCTGACCATTATTATTCACCCTGGGAGAAGATTTGACAGTGGCCTAGTTACCTGGGATTCACCTGGAAAACCGACTTGACTATAAGTATAACACTGAGGCTGCCTACAGGAAGGGGTCGATCAGACACTTGGTCCTTCAATGTGTGCTGCAAAACGTTGCTTATCTTTTACCAGTCTGTGGCAAAATGCCATTTTATTTGTAGCAATCTCTTGGGGCAGCAGCAACAGAGCTGGCGACTCTAAGGAACTGAACAAACTGCTGAAGCCTAGTTCTGTGCTACAGACTGCTCTGGGACCCCTTGGATATTCCCTCTACCCCAGTGTCTCCTTAAAGGTTGTATCAGTGATGGCGGGGGATCGTCACTTTTGTTGATGTTCAAACAAAACAGAGAGCTAACTCTCTACTCCCTCCCCCTCCCTTTCATGCAATTGAAACTCTCCTGAATGCGCATCTCGTCGGTTATTGGTCAAAACACTTTATTTTGCCTTTGAGTGGTTGGCAACACTTGTTGATAGCATTTGTTTTTGTGTGCAGATCTCGGAGGCCTAGGCTGCCTACAGACACGTTTTTTTGACGGCCTGCTTATGGGGCGGGAAGCTAGCGGATCGTTAGGAAAGATTAGATGAATGTGATTCATTTATGTTTGGGCCTTTTTTTGGCCTGCAATCGCTGATACAACCTTTAAGTTTTGTCTCTGGCAGCAGACTATTTACTATGAGGGAATCTTACTGCAAGCCACCATGATATTAAATATACAAAAACCATACGTTTATTACAGTTTATTGCTCCCACCCAACCCCGCCACAAAAAAATGTATTTTAACACATATAATGTTGGCAAGCTACCGATTGTAGACTACAGTTTGTCTGTTCAGCATGACAACAGGGGTGGGTCAGGTTCATTTCCAGGCATCATTTTTTTTTGTCCAGTTTCTTTCTAAACCTTCCAGCATTGAAGTTACTGGCATACAAGTTTTGTGACTTCTGAATGCAGCTAGGTTGTTGTGACATGTTTCAGGTCCACCCCGGCTAATATATGCACACAAATGTAATATTGACCAATAAAAACGGCATCAAGATGGACAAAAAAGTATGTAGATATAACACTAAATACGGTTTAGAAGTGATTCCATAAAATGCAAATTAAAAAGACAAACTTTGGTCAATTGTTAACGTTAGTGACAATAACAATGGCAAAAAAAAAAAAAAAAACACATTTCTGCGACACACCTGTGCAACTCCCACGGCACATAGTCTGGGATGCATGGCTCTACACAACCTAGTGTTCAGACAGTGGTTCCCCTGACTCAGAGATCTCCGCAGCTAAGGACTCACTGATGCCCACCGCAATAGCCATCTACTATCACTGATCTCTGTGCCATCTACTAGATGGGCTCCTCCTGGAGTGGCAATGCACAATGCACATTTTCATTTAATCTGCACATATCTGATATCTTGCCTTGTAGTCAAAATTACAATACAAAAAAGCGCATTCTGAGCTTCCTTGCGGAAAATTTCTCTTTTACTCTATTTATTTTTTTCTAGTGTTTTTAAAATGATTCTCTCTCTCTCTCTCTCTCTCTCAAATACAAATCTATGGTGAGAGTATCTGTATGGCCAAATTCCTGGAGTTGCAGTCCCAGGGGTCCTAAGGGATTTGTGTCTTTTTTTTCCTCCTGGGAATAACAAAAGTTTTCCATGGCGAGCGCGCTCGCTGGGACAACACCTGCATGGGGCCGTGCTGTAATGGTGTGCTTGCGGAGGGCCTGCGGAGTCGGGGCCGATTGGCTGCAATCAGACGAGACACCACCTGTCGTCCCAGTCAGAGGCTCCCGCGCGCTGGGCTTTCAGCTGCGCGGTGCCCTGTAGTTAACGTGTGGGAATGCACACCCTGTGCCTTATCGCTTTATTGTTAAAAGCCTCTTTCTTTCTTTCTCTTTTTCTTTCTCTGTTTTTCATTTCTTCCCTCGTTCTTTTGGCCTTTCTTTTCGTTCATT
Organism: Alosa sapidissima; assembly: GCF_018492685.1. Taxonomy (NCBI): domain Eukaryota; kingdom Metazoa; phylum Chordata; class Actinopteri; order Clupeiformes; family Clupeidae; genus Alosa; species Alosa sapidissima. The sequence continues at coordinate 23,453,645 of NC_055972.1, read as the reverse complement.
CCCATAAAACCCTCACGGACAAATTGAATTCTTGACTCCTGAGACACAGCCCAGCTTGAGCGAGAGAGAGAGAGAGAGAGAGAGAGAGAGAGAGAGGAGAGAGAGAGAGAGAGAGAGGAGAGAGAGAGAGAGAGAGAGACAGAGAGAGAGACAGAGAGAGAGAGAGAGAGAGAGAGAGAGAGAGAGAGAGAGAGAGAGAGAGAGAGAGAGAGAGACAGAGAGAGAGAGAGAGGGGCAGGGTGAAAGACGTGGGATCTTTTCTTTTTCTTCGTCTTCTTTTATCTCTTCCACACTGGGGTGGAATGATGGAGGCAGGGGTGTGGGGTGGAACTGTGGCGGGTGGTGAAGGGGAAGGCGGGAGGGTGTGTGTGTGTGTGTGTGTGTGCGGTGGGGGGGGGGGGGGGGGTTGGTTGCATCAAGGGAGGGGCGTCTTGCTGTACTTTGATACCCAGGGTCAGGGGTCACGCTCCAGCCACTGGGAGCAAGAGTGGCGTTTTGCAGAGGGCTACGGGTTGGGAGGGAGGGTTCATCCAACAGCTATTTTCCTATTGAGCGTCTCAAAAGACACGGCCCCAGCAACATCTCGGCGGTTGTGCTTGACGAGTTCGGGACAAAAAACACAGACCCCCCGTCAGAAAACAAAATGACCCTTTCTCACCTCTCCTTGGGGCTGCTTCTCTTTGCAGGCTCTCGGACCCCTGCCACCCCACTACCACCCCCCTGACTCCCTCCTAACTGCCCACTCCCTCCATTTTGGAGTGGTCAGCGGCGGCCCCCAAGCCACCACTGTGGCTTTGTGTGCCCGAGCCCTTTGATGCCGACATGCAGGCGGGCGAGAAGGCAAGCAGGCAGGCAGGCAACCGTTGGCTGACCCTTGTCCCTTTCACTATGCATTCTAGTGGGCATTTTGGGCACTTAGGGTACGCCTTGTGAGTTCTGGTGCCCAGTGGAATAAAGTCAAGTAAGCTGGTTAAAACGGAGCGACGCAGGAAAGAACAATTAAAGATAATGAGTCGCCAAAGGGTTGAATTTGTATCAGAAGTTAAGTGATCAAAGTGTTGACGCACTTTGCCTCACTGAGCAGCACTCCATGTGCCTATATGAATGAATGTACATTTAGCTATACAAACAGCACATAGCAGTCAGTCAACACCAACTCCCAAACAGAATATAAATCCCAATTACTTCTACCCAATTCTGGAGATCAGCCACTTGAACTAAAGAGAGCAGCAAATCTATTCTTATTGGCATGTCCCTTACATCTAAGCCTAAGGCATATCTTCCAACAAAAATGTTTCAACACAATTTGGCTTATAGGCGAACAAAGGGGATGGTGGAGAAAGCGTTCTTGAGCTCTAGAAGCCTCTAAAGATCGCCTACTTTTTAAGCCAAGATAAGCCAGATTTTTCCTATGGGAAAATAACATGGGGATTTTGAATTATCGCACCTGTTAAACTCTTGCAGGGATGAATAAATCGGAAATGCAAACATTTTGCTCTACACACGTTTGTCCTCTGCCTTCGATACTGTGATCTCCGGTACATTAAGACGGCACACTTTGATTTTTGCTAACCCAAAGCTAACTTGCCATGGGTAGTTAGCTTCAATGAACACCCGGATCTCTTTGTATGGGCAAAGATGGCAGCATTGGGTAGTTTTGTAGGCGAACTTCAGAGGTCTGGTGAAGTAACGTGGCTAGGGGTCAGTCTTGTGAAAGAGAGCAATGCTGGATACTCCTCTGTGACTTCATGCCCCAACTCCATCTAGTCTCCATCCACGTGAATGAATCACACATTTCTGAAAAACAACTTTGCTTCAGTCTGTTATCAGTAGACACTGTTTTTGTCACCAAATTATATAATTGTATACACATAGCAGATGTGTTATATCGATATTAATAGATGGTAAGGTGACCAACAGCATACTAGAAAACAAATCATTTCGATGGATAAATGAATACCATACTATTTTTGTTCTTTTCTAGATTTCCACAACCTCTCAGTTCTAAGTGCAGTCATGTTGCTGAATGTAATCTTTTGACAGCCACTTTCCAGTTAAAGTTTCTTTTCATTTTCATTGCACATCGGCATTATAAGTGCTTTTCTGCTTAATCAGAAAACTATGGAAGCTCCCTTTCCAGAAGGCTGCAAGAGTGGACAGGCTTATCGACCTGTATCAGGGTGAGGGAAGACCTCACATCAAAGGCATGGGGGGCGATGGGGGAGGTTGCATGGGTGGGTGGCGCTAGTCTGCAGAGGACGATTGATTTGCTGGGGTGTAACCTGGTGCACACTCAGGGCTAGAGTTTCCCCTGGCCAGGATAGAGTCTCACACACTCAACAAGTCCCATCTTGTCAGCAGAGGTCTGGCATTACAGGAAACAATTTAGCTGAGCCGACTATTAATCTCGCTCGCACACACACACACACGCGCAGCACACACACAGACACAGACACACACACAGACAGACAGACACACACACACACACACACACACACACACACACACACACACAGTTATCCTGGTCACCTCTGGCAAACTCGCAGACGTCCAGAGAATAGAAAGACACACGACGGAATAGTTGGACATCAAGGCCCTAAGAATGAAAGGACAATGGCTCCATCCGTTAGCCTAGCTGCTAACTGTCCTGCTTTCCACTAAGTCAGCTGCCATCACCCTCGACAACCACGTCATTAAATATGGATCTATATGAACACATACTCTAACATGTCAGTCCTGTTTTGTTGTCATACATGAGAACCCAACACATATTAGTCAGGGGGACAACAAGCGATGCACTACTTGACCACCTCGTGCAATGCGCAATCTTCAGGCTAGATACAGGCACAGTCGGCTGTCTGCTAGACATATTAGATTTCCTGTAGCTAGCACAAAATCCGAATCTGACATAGCCTGACCTGTATGTTAGCACTTGTCAGAATTGCATGGGTGGCACTCGGTCCAGAGGGTATCGTTGAGAGGGCATTTAATACTCTCTTTGAAACATGGCTCCAGCGTTTGTTTGCCGAAACAAAAATCATCAGCAATCAACGTGCTGTGGGGAAACAAATGCAGCCCCCCCCCCCACACACACACACACACATCAACCCCCAAGGCTATGCCAAGCTCTGCTTCATACTGTGGCAGGACTGAGAGTGGCATGCTGACTTTTCTTCAGTGTTTTTCATGGGAATACATCATCTTAAAGAGTCGTCCTAATCTCTTCACATATTCACACTTTGCATTAACATCTAGTCATTTGGCAGATGCTTTCACCCCGGGCAAAGACGAACAAGTGTAGCTAAGAACTGAAAAGGCAATAACGAAGAAAATCACCCAGTCACGGAAAGTCTTCCTTGTTTTGAAGCATGCCAAGACAAACTCAGTGTTTTGAAGAGTTTTTTCCCCCCGAGATTTAGAAATGCACTTCTGTCTTTAGCTTGGAGTGAGTGTAGGGGAATGATGCTGCCACAAGTGCTGCTGCTGTGTGTGTGTGTGTGTGTGTGTATGTGTGTGTGTGTGTGTCTGCCTCGGCCGGCCCTAATCGGGCAGGAAGCCGGGGTCAGGATGAAACGGATGCAAATGAGAGGCCATTAGTGGCCACATGAGGAGCTCTCCTCTGGAAAGAGGGCAGATGAATCCACATCAGTGGAAGCAGGCTGACTGAAGACCCACATGGCAGACAAAAGCACCCCCACACCACCACCACCACCACCACCTTCTCACACACACACACACACACACACACACACACACACACACAACTCAGACAGGAGGGGCTGAAGGAGGAGGAGGAGGGAGCAAACAGAGGTTGGGGGTTAACAGATAAAGAATTAGAGATCATTAGGGCAGACATCTTTTCATGTCTCTCTTTTCTTCTTGATTATATTCTTTGCTGACTGTCCTTTGACAGGGGCACTGACTGTCTGAATTGGACTTGGGTATAAACGAAGCACTGTTGGTGTAAAAACAAAATATACAGAGAGTGTGCTTATACATTTTCAGTCAGGGGGATTTTGGCTGGCCAGGGGGGTTCGCCTGAAGCTGTGCCTCAAAGAAACTGCAAGCTATGGCCCAGGGCATTACAATTTAGAAACATTTTCATTCCAGTCTGTGAATCCTACCTGTGAGCCTAAATGGACATACACGTCCAACGGTCCCCCCTAACACAAGACTCCGTTAACTCCTCTGAAACTTTCACGGCACCAGACCAAGGTTCCCAGCTGTGAATGATTCAAACCATGGACAAGACATAACGAAAATAAAAACGGCACACAATACACTACGCAGTGGTGTCGACAAAAAAAAAAAATCTATTTCACCGAAGCAATCACAGAGAAAGGCCACGGCTTGGCGGTTTCTGGCTGGGACCAATCAGCTGTAAAAAGATACAGGACCGGGGGACGGTGCAGACGCAACCTTGCCATTTCTCTCCAGCCACAATATACTCCTAATAGACCTTGAGATGATACTTGATGAAAAAAAGACAGGAGGCTTGTGAGGGAAAAAAAAAGAGTAAATGGACGTAGGAGATGGGGGCACATGGGCAAACAGGGAGCCAGAAGGGTGGCAGACGGACGGATGGAAAGAGTGAAAAAGAAAGAGAGGGAGATGAGAGGAGGGACGGAGGGGGTGAGAGAGAGAGCGAGAGAGAGAGAGAGAGAGAGAGAGAGAGAGAGAGAGATAAGGCGAGAGCTTTGATGGTTGGATGCATGGTTGTGACAAAAAAACGGTCACTCAAATTCAACTGACACCATTCAATTGAATTTGTCCATTTTCTTTCTTGATTTTTATTAATTTCTTGCATCCCGTTACAATCAGTTTTTGCCTATACTGTTGACCCAGTCCTGACTGGCTCCAGGACCTCCTATTCTCCTCTTTCCTGTCTCTCTCTCTCGCTCTCTCTCTCTCGCTCTCTGGGACAGGGACGCACACGGCTGTGTCTCCTCTCTCTGACTCTCAGCCCTTTAGATAGCCCAAGCGTGACGCTGGAACAATTACATTTGCAACACAAGGGGCTCCTCTTTCGCCCTGCCTTGGTTCTCCAAATTAAAACATGCTTTGTGCCATCACCAATAACACACACACACACACACACACACACACAGAACAGCCTCTCTGACACGTCTCTCTTTTTCTCCTCTCTCTCTCTCTCTGTCTCTCATTCCCCCTTGTCTCATCCTTTCTGAATTCAGATTACTCATTTTTAACGACAGCACCAGATTCATCCTTGAAACATGAATCTGGGCTTTAACACATCCTTTGGCCCTCTTCACCAGTGTGGGGGCTTTAGGTGACGTGCCTGCTGATTTTACCATCAAATGTCACTTTTGCAACCAAATGTCCAGGTCCTGGATCAGTGTAGAATTCAAGTTTGTCTAGTTAAAAAGCCCCCCCCACCCAAAAAAAAAAAAACCTTTCAAGTCAGGTTACTTTGGAGGTTTTGGTGAAGTTAAGAGTAAATAAAAAAAAACAGTGACACGCCTTTAGAACAACCAAAGGAAACAACAAAACACAAAGCATCGTTGCTTTAAAACTTCACTCGACTCATCAAAACGATTCTTAAATTTTTTTTTTTAAAAAAAGCAAATGGTTTACAGGTTAGTGGATTTCCGGGCATTTTAATGACCTGCTCCAGTCATGACTATGTTAAAAGGTGCACTGGGCCAGACCCGTCTGTGCTGAAGGGTCTGCTATTTCAGCCTTAAAATTGGAGAATTAATGATGTGGATAATCGTCAGTGATTCTGAAGGTGGACTTTCCGTCGATGGAGACAGGAGCGTTAGGGCTTGACATATCGGCTGAGCGACCTGAACACCGCCGGGCTGGACACCAGCCAGGCCAGCAAGCCTCTCTGGCCTTCAGAATGAACGTCTCAGCTGCCACTTGATTCTGTCCGTTTGTCTGTCGGCCTGCCATTCAGACCGACTGACTCTGGCTCAGCATCTGCATATCTGACCCCGATTCTCCTTGACACACAACAGTGATGCCACTACTATGATTACATTTGGGTTGACAGAAGGAAAGCAGGAGGGTGCGGGGTTGGAGGTGGAGGAGGTGGGGGGTGCCTATGACACACTTCTCATTCCCCCCCCCCAGTCGTTGTCGTTTTTTAATTTTCTTTTCCTCTCTTTTTCCTTTCTTTCGGTGGCGGTCAGACGAGATGGAGGATCAGCTGGCGGGAGCGTCGGCGGAGCAGGTGAAAGAGCGGCTAGCGTTCCGGACTCATGTGTCCGAGTGTCAGTAAAGTGTGAGTGGGAGGACACACGGCCCAGTAATCAAAGGCCACAGGCAGGGGAAGCCACAGGCAGGGGAAGGCCACCTTGCTTTGCCATTAAATCCTACCTCAGGTTTTCCCTTGGTTTTTTTTACGTGTGTGGGACTCTCCTCTGCACAAGGTTAGAACTGACTGCAGTGTCTTGAGGAAAACTACATCATATCAATATATAATGTTATCTATGACAAGCAACCTGAATTTATCCATTTTTTGGGAGCCGTAGTGTAGTTTTACACCTTGTCACGAAAAGCTAAAAGCTGGGTAGGGTTTGCGGTCACTGCTTGATGCTTATTGGTTAAACATGATGTGAGCATCCGTTAGTTACAATAATGGAAAGGCACCTAAAGATATTACAGCAAAGGCTGTATGCCTTTTGCTGTGGAAGCGTGAATAATACGTAGATTGAAACAGATTTGGGGTAAATTCTCAATGTAAACATTAATATTTTCAATACACACCATTCAAGGCACACCATTAGTTTTCTTTCATATCTAAGCAAAATTGGTATAACTGAAATATCCCTCAGAGAATCTATATGGGAAATCAAACTGAATTGGGACCATGTGAAACAGATTTGAACTGATTTTAGAAATCAGTAGCGATACCCATCCAGTCTGCTGGTTATTTCTGCACAAATTGAACCAAAATGTGCACAATAATGCTGAGACATTCAGTATTAATGTATTTAGCAGCAAGGTCATGGATAAGGAGGAAAATGGTGATTCCACTGTATATTGGGTAGAAGGCTGAAGTCAAATGAGAGAAAAAGAGAGAGGGAGAGAGAGAGAGAGAGAGAGAGAGAGAGAGAGAGAGAGAGAGAGAGAGAGAAAGAGAGAGAGAGAGAGAGAGAGAGAGGGGACATCAGCATGGGAATAAGAGGCCATGTTTCTGTGACACGGAGGGGGACAACATTCTGCTTGGTAAGCATTTAAGGGGGGTGGATCACATCTCCCCCTCCCCACCTCTCCTATTCTGTCCTGCCACCCCACCCCCATCCCTATCCAACCTCCCCATGCACTTCAGAGGTGTTGGCTGACTGACATCAAAGCCGCCTCTTGGCAATAAATCGAGGAGTCATCCAGCCACCTGCACCGGAGTTCCCTGTCTATGACAATGCCCCCCCCCCCCCCAAATGCCCCCACACCCACCCCTCTATATGCTGCCCATCCACAACGACCCCTGCAACACCCACCCACCTAGCTAGCTCCTTTCTTCTATCCAGTGGTCCTCAGATACTGTTGACACACTCACTGTTTGGACAATCTCAGATTTGCACAAACGCACGGGGCATGAAGTCACGGTCAAGCCATGAATCACACAGATGGCATAACAGATGAGGAGATGGTCTTCTAACACACTGAAAACTTTACATGGCTTGTTGCAGAATATGTGTGTGGGAGTGTATGTGTACATGTATAAGATGACACCCAAGCTAAACATTACAAAATTCAGTTTTTTAATGAAACATTGTACATACAGTACACACACACACACACACACCTTCAGCCAAGCATCAGACTAACCCAGAATAAATCCTGTGATTAATGCTGAGTTATATGAACTAATTTAGGAAAATCCTCACTGTATTGCTTTTCTTCAAAAACATGCTATGGGTCTAAGGCTAATGACTTAAGTGCAAGGGGCATTTTAAAAAGACAAAACTTACCCTATGGTGGGACTTAAGGCAACAGACCAGACCCTATCAAAGGTGTGGATGGTGTGTAAACATTTGCCTAGACGATTTGGAGAAAGTGTCCAGATCTACAAAACAACCACACAGACAAGTGAAAATTGTGCAAGACATTGGGGACACTGAAATACAACTCACAGTGTATACCGAGCTACATCAGTCCAATCATGAATCACACATTCTTAAGAATAAGACTTTCTTTTCAAAGGATGGACAAACGAGTGACGCTTGCCCTGAGAAAGGACATTCAAAATCAGGACATTTAGAGACTATTCAGCCCAAACATCCACCTGCTCCACTCTCCAATACGTGCTCCCAACAGGAATACTCGAATAACACGTCACAAACCGACGGCTTGCCAAGTCTCCATTTTGGCAAGAGCACAAGATGCACCACCACTGCGATGCTACTGTATCTCCAGCATTCTCTTCCATTGGGCCACATCACAACTCTGAATTATCTTTTCACATCCCAACACCTGAATAAACTTTACCATTCCTGGACAGGCTATACATGTTTGGCTCATAACTGTGCAGGCAATAAACATTAAAGAATTCCATCAGAGTAGTTTCATGGAAGAAAGGAGCCATATCAAACTAGAGGTTATGGGACTCGACTAGTGATCCATAACAGAAGAGTGACATCTTCTACAGCGACGTTTTTAATTATACATCAGTGGCCACTAGACCACAAAACCTCTGACAGTAAGGATACGGAGTCTTTTTTGCAAACAAAGATGGACTCATATGAGACTGTTCTGTTTGTTGACAGGATGAAATGAAGGTTGTTGTAAGCAGTTATTACTGTCTGCATCCTTCCTCTTACCCGTGCGGTCTTGTCTCTGGAGCCACTCACAATCAGGCCATCTTTACAATCGATGCAGTTCACTTCTTGGCTGTGGGCATAGAACTCCATAGAGAAGTCATCTCTTCTATTATGGATGATGATTTTGCCATCCCTTAGATAGATGAAACAACATGTCTTTCAATACTGAGACATAGAACATACAATACAGTAAAGTTGTGACTACAAAAAATCTGACGGAGATTTCAGGCCCTTATACACCAAAAACATTATGCTGCAGGAGGGCATTCCAGTGCAGAGAGATATATTTTTCATTCGTACATCGTGTGACAAAACACAGAATACCAGTTCCATATATTTACTAAAAACATTAGTAATACAAAGGTGAAGGGGACACATGGCCCAAATGTACCCTCCAGCACTGATGAGGTGTGTATCTGTCAGGACAAATCGACACACATCTTCTTGGTGTCCTGAAAACAGAGCGAAGCGGCTGTGCTGAAACCTCCCCCTCCCCCTATCTGGACTGAGATGGTACGCTCCAATGTCTGCAGCTTGAGAGAGATACAGCACATCATGGTCCAGCTGTAGCCATGGCAACAAGCTGTATGGAAACACAATCAAGAAAGTGGAAATCACGCCCTCGCACATCTCTCCTTTCATGACATCTCAATTTGGTTTCTATGGGATTAAGGTGACAAGGAGACTAAACACAGCTATGATGTATTACTCAGTCCATGACACACCCAGGTGAAAGACATACAGTATTTCATGCGGAACAGAGAGAGAGAGAGAGAGAGAGAGAGAGAGAGAGAGAGAGAGAGAGAGAGAGAGAGAGAGAGAGAGAGGTCACACCAAGACAACTACTGGATCATATTCTGACTCTAAATGGTCAGAGACCGATTCATATTCAACACAAATATGAACTTTTTACTTACTTATTTTTAAGTTTAGCTGTATTTTTTTAATTTTAGGAATTGTTCCAAAAAAAAAAAACATCTTGTTTTCTACACAAGAGACATATTTCTGTTAATTTTTGTGTGCACACACACACACACTTCACCTTTGACAAGATAATTTTGTCTGACATGGTTGGCATATCAAAATAGGCTGATTAAAAAGCATGATCATTGCTGATGTGCATTGGACTAGTCACAATAAAAAAAATAAACTCAGAAACTCACTTTGTCTTCCACTTCAACAAAACTTCTTTGCGACAGCTGCCTTGTGACCAGTTCTGTGATATCCTCACCCTGTCCTTCAAGAGAATCCCCTGATACCTGAGACAGTGAAGAGATATTAATAAGACACTGCATGACGACTGTCTACCAATTTACACTTCCTTTAATTATAATACTATGTTTTGACATCCATCAAATGACACACAAAATACAGGACCTGGTGGCGAGGCTCAGGTGATTTCACAATAATCAGCAGCAAAGATAAAAATGTAATGAGTGCATGTTTGTTCTTAACCGATTATGCATACTTGTGAGCATGAAAAAGGGGGCCGTGGCTAAGCGCAGGTCTCAGTCCTGCCGCAAAATCAATTAATGCTGGCACATACTAACTAAACCCCTACTATAGGTCAGAGAGATTTGAATGTGTAACAAACAGCACAAACATTACGGATGGCTTAAGATGGTCAAAAACCAAACCCCTGTGAGTCCTCCTTTTTCTGTTTATTCAGTAAGCTAAGGCAAGAGAAGTTTTCCAAAGAAGGAAGATTCATTTTTATAGGTAAATGTCTAATTATGCAGACTGAACCTACACATAAGCATGGAGTTGTATAAACGTATAACAGACTGCTCAATGAAACAATTTCAAGCAGCATTGTTTTTATTATTATTATTAATAATTATTATTATTGTGAAGAGACACCCAATACCTAAAGAAAGAAACAAAACAGAAAAACCAAAGGGTATGACTGACAGGGTTGATCAGAGGTGTCTTAAGGCTATTATTCTTTTTCAGTGTTGCACTTGTTTGTTTACTGTGTCATTTAAAATGACCATAGCATATCATTCACATGTATCATAGTTGGTAGGCCTATGCACTGTGTATTTTAATGTGATGATTACAACACCAACAAACCTAAACTTGTTATAGCCTAATGTGTCTGCAGAGTTAGGCTGGTTTTATCGTTGTGCAAATTTGGATACGAACCTACTACACATCCATTGATTACATCATATCGGCCAACAAGAATATCATAAACGAAATAATAACATATTAGGCTACTTTGAATATGGTTAACAAACTGATAGCTTATGCTAGCTGGCAGTTTCCTTAAAAGGTGGTCAATTGTATGGTTAAGTAAAAAATAACACGAAACGTACAAAACGAATTAGGCTACTGTTTTATTTCAGGCGGACGAAAACCGCCTAATATATTAGTTAAATAGACTAACTACCGAGTGAGATCTGTCAGAGAAAGTGACAAATATCCCTGTAGTAAACCAACCAACCTGTTTGTTTACATCGCTACTTTCGCATGGAGAATAGAACCATACGCACGTTTTACGCTAAAGAAATGACGCAGGTGCCATAGGAATGGCAAACCATTGGTTATCAGAGCTACGTAAATAGCGTAACACAACCTGGGCCTGATAAGAAATGTGGCGAAAAAGAAAACATTTCTTACAAGTCTCCTCCTTGCCGTGTTATTCCTGTGTTTATGAGATCTTTGGCTATCTTCCTCCACACCGCATCACGACGTGTGAAATGGAAAAGTCTCCTGCAAACTTGGGAGAGACGACACAACGACTTGCAGTCCAAATACGACAAGATAAGGTAGAGGACATCATCTGGTAACTGAAATAAACTCATTTCAAGTCCTTTCAAGTAGTAGTCTAAATATATCTCTATATTTTAAACGTAGACGTTTATTAACGCCTTTAGTATGGACTCGATCAACGACGTTAAAGAGAAAAACACAGTATTCCATCTTTTTTCACAGCGTGTTGACAGAGTTTGTGTAGGAAGCCATTACATTACGACTGAGCATCACGTGATTGACGTAACGTAACATTTTGGTAGCCGTACGCGCTCCTGGGTTGCACAGTAGGGAAGTATGATTGGAACATGATCTATATAATGCCTATATTTGGTTTTAATCCAAACATAATTATAAGAATCTACAGGTAACACATGATTTCTTAAAATTTGGGAACTTGGGATTGGGAATCCCTTTTTTTTTTTTCAATCGTCATTTTACCCTGAAAACGTTAGCCTGAGAGTAGCCTAATTAACTTTTTTCCAGAGCACTTGGATGGTAACTGGGGCGGCACATGTAGGCGAAATGTTGTCAAAATATTTAAGTGGACACATAGTCCTAGGTAGTGTAACCATGCATCTAAACATATTGACAGTGTAGCTAGATTAAAAACAGAAAATGAGAATCAACAGCACTGTGTAGGCCTAGAAGGGGTAGACAGTGTGTGTGGCAGTGCAGGAAATAGACAACATTCAACCTGGAGCATTATGAGTTGGAAACCTTCAGGCTCAGCCCAGACCCTAGGGTCTAGGGGCATCTTCCTTTGTGCACTAATTTGTTTCTTTTGGTGCAATGCAGTTTGAAAGTTAACAGAGTTATCTCTCTCTCTCTCTCTCTCTCTCTGTTTGTTATGTAGCCTATGTCTGTTCTTGTGCCTACTTCAGTAGGCTATTTTTGCTGAGAGGTCTACAAACAGGTCAAAACATCACACCACATATGGAGTTTAGTACTTTAGATATTTTGTTTGTTGATATTATATTTTAATCTAAGTAGTATAAGGACACACTGAGTTATAACCACTTCATTGAAATTTACATCACAGATTTAATTCCTGTTGAAGCGCAACATGGCATAGTAGATAGGTTCAGAGGTTACCATCACAATAAATGTCTGGTACAAGATGTCTCAAAATGTCTAAAGGGCTTATTTGAATAGCACTAAACAAAAAATAAGGGGCGGTTTGTGTTTCTCATTTCTTTTTGGCCAGAAATCATAAAAAAGGCTTGATTGTAATGGGGTCAACAAAAAATGTGTTTCCATGGCAAGGCCAGCGTGAACAGCCCTTCACCATTTCAACATTTTGAGTTGAGGCTTGTCATTGTTCCTCTTATTAAGAGTTTTTTCCCCCTCGTGTCTTTTGGCCTCTTTAGACTAGATTTCTGAGAGGACATGCTCAGTTGCTTGTGGAATGCAATTTTGTTCTTTTCTTCATTCCCTCGCTCCTTCAATCACTCTCCCCATCCACCCCTTCAGTCTACGGCAGATTCAAATGCCTTGATGTTTTTTTCTCCCCCCCCCCCCCCTCCTTTTCTTTCCGTTTTTTTTTGTATGGTGAGCCCCTTGTCATTGACGGTGGACCCCATCTCATGTAAGCATTCAGAGCTGTCATTGTATAACATGTTTTTATATTACTGCCACAATGGGTCCATTTGATCTAGGTTATGGTGTGTGATTGTCAGAAATGCAACTACTTGGTGGCTGCTTTTGTTTGGACCCAAGTGGTGGTCTGACCTCCCCTCCCTCTGTCCAAGCCATTCACCACACTGGGTATTCTTCAGAGCCCGCCCTGAGTAACCTTCAGCACAGCAGTCGCAGGTATTACCACACATTTTGGGAAAAAGAAAATGTCTGCGAAAGATGTTCCATTGTGTAACAGGTCATCATTCTACTGCAATAACACCAAGCTAAATAAAATGTGTGAATTTTCATAAGGAAAGGTTTTTTGGCTAGTTTGTGGTGTAACTTTTTTAGTTCCAAAATGTAACTTAACTAAAGCATGTACATTTTCTTCCATTTAGCACAATGTACTTTCTGTAAAAATATCAAGTGTGACAAATCGATGCTTGGAACAAAACCTTAAACACCCAATGTTGTATTTGGTCCCATTTTTCCCACTGCCTCAACTCTGAGAACAAAACAGGCTTTGATCTTCTGTGCACAGCACACAATAGAAACATGAACATTTTTGTTGCAACTTCTGAAAGTTGGCTACTCTAGGTGCCTGGGTCCTAGAATGCTGCATTTCTTTAAAAAATAATTTATGGTTGGCTTTCCAGTTGAATTGACATGACTAAAAGGAAATGAAGGGGGGGGGGGGGGTCTTCACGTTTGATCTTTTTCCTTTTTTTAAAAGAGGGTGACCATGGTACACAGGGGCTCTCCCTCTGAGCTGGCAAACACATTTACCCAGTAATTGTTCAGATCATTCTGACAATCAGTCTTAGAAATGCATGGACAAACAAAGGATTACAGCCCCAATTGGAAAAGTCAACAGGTCTCCCGTGAGTCCCATATATAAACAATTAAACTGTCGAGATTCATCTCTCTGATCCCCTGTTTGCATTTCAATTATGCCACAGAGTTAAGCCATTAGGTCTTCCTCTCCCTGGCCTTGTCTGAAGGAACATAGATACATCCTTTTAGCATTTCATTAGGAAGTAATTAATTGAATATTTTAGCATTTTAATTTGTAAAGTCAGTAGTACTTTGAACAGTTGTTTGGAAATAACAAAAAATATCTAAATCCAAATTATACAAATAATACTACTGTACAAATAATGTTCTTCTTATGTGTGTGGGTTCTCATAATCATGCAATAAGGATAAACATCTGTAAAATGCAATGACAATGTTTTGACAAATGCAATCGATATCTGTTGTATTTAGTGTTATCATAAATCCTTTAAATCCCCCTGAAGTTGCACAATTATGATTTAAACTACTAGCTCTCGTTCAAGCACTACACATTCCTGGGACTCCTGAGAATGCTGAACAAATTCCAAATCTAGATTCAAGCAGCAAACAAAAATGTATGGGGATCCCTTCACATCAAGTCTTTCTGTTAGTTTTGTGTTTGTAGGAGTGATTTTATGACCAGTGCTAGTTTGTCAGAGTGTAAGGCCAACCCAGTTAAGAGCCAGGGTCATCCACTCCTTTGCCCCCTGCCACTCTGTGACTTCAGCAGGGGGCCTTGCACAAGTCTAAATTGCTCCCAAAGCAAATTAAGAAGGTAGCTCTGTTTGTCTATGAGGGGTTAAGGATGACGGTTGCAGTTCAATAAAATGGATGAAAGCAATGTTGTGCTCTCTCTCTCTCTCTCTCTCTCTCTCTCTCTCTCTCTCTCTCCATCTCTCTCTTTCTCTCTCTCTGCAATTGCTTCTCATTTGCATGGCAAGCTGCACTAAAGGTGTGATTTTTCCCACAACTTTACTCACTTCTCCAGGTCCTCTACAACTTTATAGTCATGGCCAGTAAAACCAGAAAAAAACTCTCAACAATGACATGAATGAATGGATAGCCAAAGGTACAGATAAGAATGTAAGTCAAGGAAAGAGTAAGTCAGTAATTTCATAAATTTTATTTACTTCAAAAAGAAAGAAATATTCTAACTTTTGTGCTTATTCACATTTCTTTTCGTCAACATGCCCAATAATGTTGACACGTATAGGGATGCTACACAGTTTACTCAATTAGTTGGACTTTTTGCATGACCAACATACAAAGCGCTATATCCTGGCAGACTGGGTCAGACAGAACTGGATTGAACTGGGGTCTGTTGGGCTGTATTCTGTTCGGCAGAATTGGACAAATTAGTGGAGAATAGCATCACCCTCCACCCCCACCCTGCTCCAGAAAACCCAGCTGGGTCCCCTACCTCTCCTACAGTCTGACCCTAAACCCTGGGGGTCAGCTACCAGCACAACATGGGGCTGACCACATGGCGGACTGCTGCAAAAATAACAGAAGTGCAAAGGTATTTAGAATACATGTATAATAAACCAGCAGAAAAAGGCCTGACACACCACTGATTGCATTGACAGAGAGAGAGAGGGAGAGAGAGAGAGGGGAGCAGAGAAGAAGAATAGATTGCTGGGTTTCCAGGAACTAAGACCAATTATGGTGAATTTGAGTTGTCAAGTGTGAGATATTGCTTTGTGCTTAGACTTGATGCTGAGAACACAGGCCTCTAGACCTGTACTTGTAATCTTGGTGGATAAAGGTTGTAAGGGGATAGGTAAGCATGTGTTTGTTTAGGAGGACCAAACCCAATGCTTCAGAGACAAAGGTCAAACATAGTCTTTTTGCCAAAAAGCTTCTCTAAACACTAACACAAACAGAAGCACGTGCACACACACACACACACATACTCAATCTTTGGCTTCCCACTCCTGAGGGCCCTGTGAGCAAATACAACCCTCTTTAGAGCGACCCTCAGCTTTCCAATCAGATTAAGCCCCCAGGCGGTGTCCACCTTTGGCCCAGAGCTGGCCCTTACCTGGCTCTGCTCTGGAGGAGGATATCTATTACATTCCAGTGGCAGAAGCCATTGAAAGCTACAAGATGCTAAAGTTTAGAAACCTATACTTTCAAATAACGGCTTCAAACTCATTTTGATGCTACAGTGACTTATATGGAAGGTCTCTGACATTGGCAATTATGTGTACATGGATGCTTGATATTGCACTACGTAGCGTTCTTGATCGGGTAGGATCTTGACCTATTTAGTCGGCTTTTGACAAACTGGGTATCGTCTTAGCACTAAATTGTTTTGCATATTAAATATAAATTCTTCCATGCATGGTGCTGCTTTAAGAAAACCACCTGTCTGCTGCTGAGAGGGAAACACTGAGATGGAGCCACTGCAGCCTGTCCAGTGCAGAGAGCGGAGGCCAAGCAGGTCTGGCCAGCTGACTGCAGTCCTCCCACAGGGCCTCTCCCCGTGGGCTTGGGGCCTGGCCCTTGCCATCACAAACAGATCCCGAGCCAAAGATCAGTATCCCTCTCAGAACAGAAACACCCCC
Organism: Alosa sapidissima; assembly: GCF_018492685.1. Lineage (NCBI taxonomy): Eukaryota > Metazoa > Chordata > Actinopteri > Clupeiformes > Clupeidae > Alosa > Alosa sapidissima. Next base: position 23,437,079 of record NC_055972.1, on the reverse strand, counting down.
AATTTTTTTTCACTCAAGGAATTAGAACATGTAAGTGCATGTGAATGTTTTGGATTGCACTGTATTCAAGGGTAAGGATGAGAAGCTTGTTTGAATAAGGCAAGTTATAGATCAGAGGAGTTTGGGGTTGCATCGATATCAGCTTCCAGTTGTAGATTGTCAGATATTTATATTTGTTTATTTATATGTGCTTATGTTTACCCCAAAATTAAACTAAACAATGGAATAGTAGAAGACAAGGTCAGGAAAGATGTTTCTCCTCTCAAAGATCCACTGGAGAACAGCACAACCAGAATACTAGTGAAAGGACCAAAACATTTCAGTATTCTAATGTAAATTTATTACACCTTTTTAAATAAATATTTCCATCATTAAAATTATTTTACACATCCTCAAATAAAAATATATTTATATATGTATAAAAAACATACAAACAAAATGCAACGAAGAACAAAGGGTTTCCTACATTTCAAATGACACATTTATACACCTCCAATTTACAGTTAAACCCAGGAAACCTGTGATCATAAACCTTTAGCTGCCATAACAATGTGTCTTTAAAGCTCGGTCTGCTTTTACTGTGTCCGTCTCAAGAAAGTTCCAGAAGCCGGGAGGTTATTCAGAGATGAGTAGGGTGTCTAATCACTGGGAGGTTTAGAGGAGCCCATGGTATATGTGGATGTGTAGGGGTGTGCTTGCATGTGTGCAGGAAATGCATTAGTCTGTGTTACTATGTAGGTGCGTGTCAGTGTGTCAGCATGTGTGTATGTGTGTGTGTGTGTTTTTACATGCGTGAGTTTGTGTATAAGAGAGTTTGAAAAGACACATCTCTCATACTGTCAGTGCGTTCTCTTAGGCTCTTCCAATCTCCCAAAAAGCAGCATTGTGAAAAGTACAAACTCTGAACTGTCCGAAAAACAAAACAAAACAAAACAAAACACAGAGATAAAGTCCCGCACTATTAAAACGCCAGCTCTCATTGCATGTCCAATGAGTCTTATGCACCATTCTCTAAAACATTTTACACAGGTCAGTACTAAAAGTCTGGAGTACAAAAATAGATTTCATTTATCCCACTTTTTTTCTAATTTTTTTTGCTTTCTGGAAAATTATAAAAACTAATTGTTAGGTATATTAATGCTCAGTACAAAACTGTTTCTAGAAGTCCATGAGTGGAAGAGGAGGAAGAGGAGGTGGAGAACTTCTGTCCATTCAGTCTTTTTTTCTCACTCCCCCCTCCCTCTCTCTCTCTCACTCTATCGTTCTCAGCTATCGTTTCTTCCTCTTTCCTTGGTCATCAGCGCTCTCGTGAGTAGCGTGTGCGTTTAGTCCTTTTATTGAAGGGGAAGTTGATGAACTCAAACGGCCGCTGCTCCGTGATGTGGTGTCCCTTGGGCAGGCGCTTCATGAAGTGGACCTCGCGCTGGTGCTGCCGGGTCTTGGAGCCTTTCCTGGGCCTTCCCCTGCGTGTGAAAGCCATGTACCAGCCGTCAAACTTGGCGTTCTGCAGCGCCGTGTAGTTATTCTCCAGGACGATCTCGGTGAAGATACAGTCCTTCCCCTGTCCATTTCTCTACAAACACGTAAACCACAGAGGACAAAGACATTACAATTTGTTCCATTTTTCTCATCTTAAGAGGGTATTTTGAATTGTGACAATAGAATGGAAATTTTTTTAAAAAGTGAATGGCGGTATTGTGGGGAGGGGGTAATATTTAAATTTATTGATGGGAAAAATCGAATCTATCAAGAAGAACTATACAGAGCCTGTCCTAGTTTACAATCGCACTGACTCCCCCCACACGCACAAGGCATATGCTTAAGTCATTATACTCCAAGATCAAGGCAGAAGGAAATGACAGCAGTAACCAATGACTTTCCCTCTTCAGTAAACACAGACGCGGATCCATCCTCTGAGATAAATCGTTTCTTCCAGCACTAGCCGCTCATGGGTCAATAGTTTAAGGCTTGGCATAGGAGGGGGAAATATTTTGGTGGGTGCCTTGAGTTTTAATTCTTTATGGCCGATGCGTAAAAAATCTGGATGTATTTATGACAGTGCGCTTTTCATGGTCGAATACACCACCAGCTCTTTTGAGGTGCATGACTTGAATATCAATACATCATAAGATCAAGTGATTACACATAGACATATAAATCACACTACAAGCCAATATCTAGTCTCGCCTCAGAAAGATTTATACAATTGAAATTAAGCAGTACCTATACTCAGACTCTTAGCTTCCGCTGGATGTTCTAATTGGTCAACCTACAATTATTACTAATTTGATGGGATTGTATTTGGATGAATTGGATGGATGAAAGTAAAAATGTCAATATTCATCTGGTCTTCTTTCCATTCCGCCAATAAATAACCTAATGATTCTTTATGATTCTTACCACCACTGAAATCCCACATCCTACACCCAGCTCCTCTCACTCCTTCCAACCTGCCAAATCAGCAGCCCATCACTGTTTGAAGGGGCCAAACCAAGAGTGCAATCCTATCTGCAACCTCTTAACAAAACGGCCTGTTTAAAAATAAAACTCAAACCCAGGGGACCTGGAGTGAAAAAAACTGCACTCATCTCCACCAGCGGGGGGAAAAAACAAACACAAACAAAAAAAAACCCTTTCTCCTTCCAACCCTCTCTCTCTCTCTCTCTCTCTCTCTCTCTCCCTCTTCCATGCAGGCTGTCGTTGGGCAGCCAATATGTCGGATAGCATAAGATCAGGATGCCAAGCAGATGGTCCACATGGCAGGGTGCTAGGAGGAGGGGGCAGAGCACGGATCCCACTTTATTACCGCGCACAGCGAGAAGGAGGCACAAATCTACCCTTGGAGCGACAACGGACGGCTAAAAAAGGAGGAAAGATCCTATTCCTCACACTCCATCACACATACAGGGAAAGGAGCTAAGAGAAGCTACTGTAGATAGTATGACAAACCCTAAAGCTTCATTTGGGGATGGCCAGAGAGAACCCTGATGATTTTGTTTTTGTTTATTTATGATCCAGTGTTTGTTTTTTACAGATTGCAAAAGATAGAAACCATACTTCATCGTTTAGTCATAGACAAAATGGCTAGTTAGTTTTGCTTAATTGTTGCTCATTCTGACACATATTGTCTTTGTAAAAATTGCATATTGGCCCAGGCTTGCTGCAAAACTCCCTGCTGTTGCAACAGATATCTGAACTAAAGAGCAGCGGATTCTCAAGCGCAGAGCAATAACCAATACTGAATTGCAGCGATAACAAAAACTATATGACATTTTCCCTTTACCTTGCCAATCAGCTTCCCCTTGCGGTTCATGCAGATGTAGAGGCCTGTCTCTGCTCCTTTGATGCGAACTCGACTTCCAAATGTGTCTGTCTCCACAATGAGTTTAGCTGTTGGAAACAAAAAGGTCATTTTATTAACTACCTGGAGGATTGATCTGGAGGTAATGCAGTCAACTGCTGGACAAAGGCAGCATATTTGGAGGGAGCTGTAATTTTGCGGCCGCTATTTCTCTCATTAGAGACCCACCTACACTGCAAGCCAACGATTCCTTGAGGCATGAACCCTTGCAGACACAAATGCACATACATGCATACATGTGTGTGTGTGTGTGCACGCACACACGCACACACATAAACACACACACACACACACACACAGTCACACACAGTCACACACACACACACACACACACACATGCACACACGTGCACAAATGCAGGGGCACATACACTAAACCTTTTGGGACTATTTCTGAGGATTTATGCAAGCTTAAATTCTGGCAAAATGATAAAAACATGTGTACCTTGATTCTTTCAGAAAGAAAGAAGATGTCCTGGAAGGACTATTAGTTCTCTTATAAATCTGAGTATACTTCACGCATACACAGCACAGTACATTCAGCTGTGCAGCTGTGTATCAATGTCTGCCCAAAATTCTAGCTTTTGGGGCATTGATGCCACAAAATCCTACAATTCCTTGAGGAGCATTCATCAAAAACATGCGTATGACCTAACTCAGTTCCCAAACAACCAACCAAAGCAAGAATTCATATATAAAACCCCTCAGCAATATCCAATAGAGTTTGGGTTTACAATTGTGGTGTACTGTGGACTGCAGAGTGAAATGTAAATGTCTAAAAGCAAAAATGCTCTTAAAACTTCCACTTCATATCCAGAGATGACAGCAGGGGTGTCAGTTTAAACCAAACTATCATCACTCCCCATCAAAAAGCCCTGACATGAAGAGGCCTGTGTAAAAAAAAAAAAGGATGTGCAATTTTCATTTAACCACCAGCAAGGCTTCCACTCTGCCTGGCCTGGAGTCAAAGTGCCGCTCACACAGGCCGCCCCATCTTTTGATTTTTCTCCCCTGCGCTTAGCGATCGTAAAGAGTTACGGTTCAAATGGAGGGGAGTTAGATAGCCTGCTGGTGAGCAGCCTCACCACAAGCCCAGATCAGCACCCAGGCACTAGCCACACACTCTCCAGCCCCACTGCAGCATGCTCAGGTGACACGGATGTCACCCAAGCCTCCCTGCCAAAGAGAGTGGGTGGTGATGGGGGGCAGAGGTGGAGGGTAGGAGGGGGGGGAGGGTCTGGGAATTTGTTCATGATCAACCACACTGAAATGCCTCTACACAGCGAATGCCCAGGACAGGGAGGTCGATAGGATAGGGAGCTGCCATATGAAGGCTGTTCACCACAGTGAACCACTGAGACACTGCTGCTGAGGCCAAAAGATGTCCAGTCCAATTGTAGCCTAAATATTTCCACATTCATTTAGGCTAATGTGAGATATGAATTTTTCATTAATTTTTTCAGCATGTTCTCCATCCTGTGAAGTATTAGATCACCTATTTATGTGAAATATTTTATTCCTATCATATTTTTTATACATTGTGAGTTCTACAATTTAATGTCAATTGTTGTCAATATAAAACATAAATATGCCCATGGCAAAATTTGTAAAAGTTATAGGCTCCATCATAGAATGCAAATAGTAAAAATGCGCGTCTTCACACAGGATGGATAAGGTCTATGACAGGAATTTACAAAAAAATGTAAATGTGTGCGAAATGTAAAAAGTGGATGTTACAATATGGTCAGGCGAGGTTTTTTTTTAAATCCAAGAACTGCTCAAAAAGGGAGGGAACGTTCTTCAGGAAATGTTCAGCCGGTAAGTAAGATGAGTTCTAATGGTTCTTCCAGACATACGGGACTCTCCTGAGAATCACCTTCAGAACAATCTAGAATCCATTTGACATTTTTTGCACTCCACAGCTTCTTTTTAACTTTACCAGCTGACACCAACTGCCAAACTATTTCCATCAGACACGCCACAAAAGTTTAATGCGCACGTATCAAAATAAAGCTTTAAATCAGGCTCTGTATAGCATCGGCCAGCTGTCATAAATATGTAAAACACAACTCTTTACTCAGAACTGGGAATTTTGGCATGCAACAGCAGTAGGCCTTTATGTTGTTTTGATTTAGTTAAAAATGTACTTGGAACTGCAAATCATACGTCATATTTCTACAGCAAAACAAATGTATAAGCCATTGATTCTTACCATGAACGTCCCCATCATCCGCCATGGCGTTGATTTTCCTGTTCGCCAGTACCTGGACATGTTTGCCGCTGGTTCGGCTGTAAAGCTGGTAGGTCCGAATGAGTCTCCTGCTTACCCGGTCCGTCACTTTACTTTGTTCACTCACATGCTGTGTAAAATTAGGCGGGGACTGAATGGTTACCTGTCAGAAATTAAATATAACACAGTCAATATACCTGCATTCATTTCTTAAATCTTCCGGATTATTTATGAATTAATTTTGTTCTATATCCGCTTCATTTCATGCTTTTATTTTAAATTAATTGTAAACATAATTATAAACTATCCACGGCGAGTAAGTGTAGACTTACAATAGAATGTAAAATTATCTTCTAGCCTCTATGAGATCATGAAAACAGCTGTGACAATTACAACCTAAGATATCTCCTTGCGCAACATCTGGGAGAATAAGAAGCAACGATAACGCAGCGACTCTATAGTGTCGGCTACCTGTACTGATTCGACTAGTCTGCCCTTACCGCAGTCTTGGTTGAATTTCAAACTTTAAATATACAACCCTCCAAACGTGTTTTGGGGCGGGTCAAACCATAGTTGTCAACAAATACAGTCAGTCCATTCTGTCACCACATGCAGAATACGAGAGATAATTGTAACTTTAAGCTTTATCCTCCAGCCCCCATGGTAATTTAAAGAAGGATTGCACCACCACTGCTTCGCTTGTCTATGTTGAGGCCATTCTGTAATCGACAATCTAGCGGTATGCTACAAACGTATGCGGGTTATTAGGCCTACTAATGTGTATGCTGTCCCCGCTACTGTATTCCGCATGTGGAGAAGCTTCACCCCTGTGAACTGTGCTACACATTCACTGCAGTCTCTCACCTTTCGCCCCCTCTTCTCCCCTTGACCTCACAATTCTATCCATAGCTGTGTCTAACTTATGATTTTGAATGTTAAGCAAGAGGATACAAGTCCATGCCTGAGGTTATATTTTTGAGCCCAATATAAGCACACTCAAATACTGAACTATTAGCCTACATCTGATAATGAAATGTAATTAGACCGATAACACTTGTGGCATACAAAACCCAGTTAATAATGAATCCTGATTAAGATTACCAACATGCGAATTTTTACAGTATAGAAAAAAGTATTGTAGAATGAAGAGTTTCATACCTGAGCGTAGTAGCAGAACGCAAAAAGGTGGAGGAACCTGGAAAAGAGATCGAGCACAAGTTAGGCTACAGATAGCACACAATTATTCCAAAGGGAAGTCGTTTGATGGTTTCAGGAAATATGTACTCACAGATAACTCAGTCGCGAAGGAATAAGTCGCATGTTGATAAAAGGGGTTGTCCTAGCTGATAAAATTCTGACGATCAGCGGAGGGTATTTATTTTATTCAAAACGACCTCGAAGGATTTTTTTTCCCTCTCTCAGCAGTTGTTGTTTATATCCTTTATTAAAACACTCTCCCGTGAACTCCAATTCACAGCCTGCGCCGACGCGATCGATATATCTTTGAGCAACAAATACATTTCATGGCAGAAACGCTGTCTGAGGCATGACCAGGACCACGTCCTCACCGAAAAAATACAAACACGAGTTAGGACACTGTTGTTGAACAAGTGTCAGTCAAGTCAGTCAGTGTTGCTGCATCACTCTGGACGTTTAAGTGCACTTATTGACAAAGCAATGTGCATGTCGAGCTTTGGTAAATGAGCTTTCGTGTTGATATGGAAGTCAAAGAAAAGCGCGTCTGAAGGAAAGACAAATAAAGTCCACTGTCGTCCACAGAGATGGTAGACTGTACATTAGTAGCGATATTTGCAAGCCGGTATAGAAATCTCCAAGGTGGATTCTCTGACGCCGTTTCCCTGGCTTATCCACTCAGTAATTTGGTTGGAGTCCTGGGATGAATGTCCGATTGACAGTCAAGCAGAGGAAGCGAACTGGCGCATCCCCTTTGCGGTGATGGTGGTGTGGTAGTGTGTCCTTAGCAAACGCTGGTGCTGGACTGACTGCGCTCTCTTATCCCCTCCTCTACACCCATTGCCAGTGTCAACCCCCTGGTTAAGATGGTAGGGCGATCCTGGAGGAACAAACCCCCTTTTCAACAGAACAAAAGCAAAAACCCCCCTCCCCCTACTTTTAAAATATACCCTTACCTGAGAGAAGGAGAAACACTTGAGTGAAGGCAGGAGGAGCCCATGGCGCTATGACACTTCTGCGCAAAACCACCGCACCTAGAATGTCTGATATGCGCACTAATTCTGTGTCGGTTTACAGTTATTCTTGGTAAGCTTTTCATATCAACTGGGACTGTCTTGATCTCGCTGAGGTTCAAATTGGACAAAAGCTTACATTTTCACCACTATCTTTATAACATTAACATTTTAGCAAAACTTTGGGAATTTCAAATACGCATCTAAAGTGGTGCAATTTCTTAGTCGCAATCCTCAAAACAGGCTTTTCTGAAGACTTGTGTATTGCCAAGGAGAAGTGTGAGACATATTAAAAGGATTACAGACGATTAGCGTTTTAAAAACAACAGCCCCCTCCCATCAACCCATAGACGAACGACACATCTTATAGTCATTTCTCGACTTAGTCTATGTTTTACTCTTTAGTGATAACTTACGCTTACGGCCACTCAACGTTCATTAACTAGCCAAAAAAACAGACAATTACGCGTGTACAAATGAGTGACTATCACAGTTTAGTGCAACATTTTTCATGTGGCCTATTGGTCTCATGTAATCACAGTTCGCATAACTTGTCGGTGATTTTTAAATGTTGAATTTGTTGTTTTGTTGGTTTCAGGATAGGGGATTAGCAGAGACTAGTTTTAACAACTTTGCTATCTTTAGATGATGGCCTAAATGATGCCAGTCGAGTCTAAACAACAGTGTACGTACTATTAATTGAAACTGGGTTCCACATCTCATAATGGGCTTTTTTATGTGAACGTATACAAATTAATCAGTCTGTTTACCCCAAAGCATAAACTCTTTGATTCGTCCTCGTTTAGGCCACTCCACCCACACCTTCTATGAAACCGTTCAAAAACGTTAATCAAGGCCTCGGTCATTATTGATGGCCCACCATTAATTAGGTTATAGTCATAGCGCATACAGACATTTTGCAGATAGTCTAGTCTATTCAATTGGTTAACATCCACGGTTGACAACGCCCGTCGACAGAGCTAAAATGTAGGCCTACCTGACATGGTATCACCACACGGCGCTGGGCTTTCATAGTCAAGAGAAGAACTTCAGTTAGTCCTGAATCTTTTTCCTTCAGATCAATCACTTTGGCTGTTAAAGGAATTTACAGATAAAATCTGATATTCCAGTATCAATAGACAAAGAATAAAGATTAATAGCAAAGCTGACATTTTGGATAGTCTGGTTATCCTATCTAAACTTGGTGGAGAGTAGCATACGCTGTGTATTATAAAATAAAATAAATAAAGTCTGTGTGTGCTCTTACAAGACACCACCTATTTCTCTGCTTTATCACGGACAGTTACAACCATGATTACCTAATAATTACCACAAGGGGGAGCCACAAAGATCTAACCAAGGATTGTCCAGAACACGAAAAGGAAAATTAATACAACTTTGAGAAACCTCAAAGTCTCTGGTGAAAGCCTACCTATGATTAAGCTCTTATGTTCTGAAAAAAAGCAGCTTCAGTGATGATTCAAACAGATTTAATCAGTTGCCCAGAGAGTACATTTTAAACATGTCAGCACTTCAAAGTGACATGTTTCTTCAGACCAATCACCTTGACACCAGTGAGCTCGAGAACCGAACTGAGAGGGGAATATGATTGAGTGTACTGTCACTGCCATGACACGGTATATCCATATGCTTCTCTTCTGTAATACAGCTGGCAGATCACACTCCAATAGCATACCAACGTGGCACAAATGGTCAAATGATTTGGGGGAATGTGCAGTATGAGCAGCTGGTTCAGAAGCGCATATGCATAAGATCCTAGCCCCTGTGGTCACGGTGTGAGTGTCGGGTGTAAGGTGAGTGTATGGTGGTGGTGGAGGTGGTGGTGGTGGTGGGGGTGGGGGGGGGGGGGGGGGGGGGGCTCGAAGTAGACCTGGACAGCATCGTCGTGGGTGGGGTGAGCAAGCCGAGAAGGTAGAAGGGTCAGGAGACACGGCGCGTTGTTTCATCTCCCAGGTTCTCTTGAGTGAGGGGGGCTCAAGTCTGACAGCATCTCCCAAAAGCAAACACAGCGCAGGGAGAGAGCCCACACATGCATCTCCCCTACCTCACCCGCATTCTTCCTCCACCTCCTGTGTTTTAAAAGAAGAGGTGGAAGGGGCTCTCTTTCTGTCCTCTCTCCATTACTCTCTCTCTCTCTCTATTCTCTCTCTCTCTATTCCCTCTCTCTTTTTTGATCCATGTGTTATGTTTTGTATTGAGGAGGATGTGTTTTAATGGCCCATTGAAAAGTCAACAGTCCCAGTGCACGGCTGAGCACTTCTGCATAGCCTCGGGCAGGGCTGGCCTGGCCATTACCAGCTCTCCGCTCCACTCCGCTCCCTGGCTAACCCGTGCCTGCACGGCCCACTGGGGGAATGGAGCTGACTCTGACAGTCCAGAGGACACTAGGACACCATCATGGACACCTGAGCTGGGATGGAGATGGAGATGGCTGCTCTCAGCAAATACCTGGACGCTTGAATGGAATGTGTGACTCTCCACATTCACCTTTGTGTGTGTGTGTGTGTGTGTGTGTGTGTGTGTGTGTGTGTGTGTACTGTTTGACGTCAGATGTTCACATGTGGACACACAGGCACACACTTACACATGTACGCACACACGCAAATGTGTGTTTTGCCATATAGTGGCACATTCACACACATACTGTACATACACACACACTTTTGACTACAGATACCAACACACCAGACAATACAGTTCAATACAGTTACAGTTTTCCTCATCTTTCTTGTCTTTCTCTTCATATGGGTTGCTTTGGAGAAATCAACCCTGGATCCTCAAAGAATCAATGGAATCGTCAATGGAATACTAGTAGGGCAAGAAGATTCTGAGGACTTTCAGTTAGAAGAGACATTTTTTCTACTACATAAACATGTTAATAATTCCTATTCAGTCTGAGTGGGTAAATTACTCTCTAGTTGGGGTAGTAAGATCTAAGCTGTCTCGTTCAGAACTGCACAGTGTAGCTTCTACCCTTGAAGGTGTCAGTGGTCAAGTCAAGGGGGCCTAGGGAGATTGGGTGAGGGTCGGTGTGGCCAGCAAACCCGAGAAAGAGCTGTCCTGACCCGGCGACATGTCAGATACCCACATAACTATTGTGACGTGTTGACAACCATGTCTGATGAAGACAAGGTGTTAGCCAGCCTGCGATTTCTGACAGAGCGAAAAATAGTCATGCCTCTGTTGCCAGGCGATGGGAGACACAACTCCAAATAAAGGGTAAATCGCTATGCTGAGTCTTTTTGAGGGTGACTTTTACAAGGTGTGTTAAAATGTTACTGTTCAAATCTATGCTACGTATAGCTTTAGTCTTGAAACTGTGTCTCTTGAAATCGAGCTGATTTTTTTTTCTTGGTTGTGTAAATATATCACTGTCCTGTGTCTTTGTGCTGAGTACTGGTTAGGGAAGTGTATCTATTTATTTATTTTTAGGTCCCGGACCTGGATAGCGGTGGTGTTTGTCTTTGCAAAGCAAACCCAGTCAAGCTGTGTGTTTAACCATGACTTGCTTCTGGTCTGGAGGGACCCATAAGTGAACTTATCTGTAGGGAGCAAAGAGGAGATTGTGATGGGGGCGGGGCGGGGCGGGGGGGGCGGGGGGGGGGGGGGGGTAAACAGGCAAGGCAAAGAGAGAAAGACCGACAAATATGCTGAAAGGAAAAAATGTGAAGAAAGGCCACAAGAGTTATGTAGGGTGATAGATGACAATAGTGGAGGAGAAATGCAATAAAATGCAATAAAAATGAATGGAGACAGAGAAGCGGTTGCATGACTGGCCAAAGAGGGGATGGGAAGTGGAGGTGGAGAGACCTAAAGAGAGACAGATAGAGTAGAAAAGGGGGAGAGAAACAGAGAGAAGGAGAAAAAACAGGAATAGAGAGAACTGGATAGGGAGAGAGTGAGAGAGAGGAGGGGGATGGGGAGGGAGATTTTGAGGGCTGGAGGGGGAGGTGTGGGGGGGGGGACCCCTGCAGAGCCTGTGATGGATGCTGGTGCTCTGAGGGTTAAGAGGAGGGCAGAGCAGGCCCTGTGCCAGGCGGCGGGGAGCGGACTACCTGCCGCTCGCTGGTGAGGCCTGATGGATCTTCCAGAGGGGCCCAGGCCGAGAGAGGAGGGGTGGGGAGGCGGAGGACAGAAGGGGTGGGGGGGGGGGGTTTGGGGGGACGTCATTCCAAACATTAGGCCTGGCCCATCCCATCCCTGTCAATCCGCCTTGGGGATCCCCCCCTGCATCACTAACGACGGCGTGGCGATAGCCCACCAGCCCCGACTGAGGCTCGCCACGGAAACGGCTGGCGGCTCTTTCCGACAGGCTGCTCAGCGTCTGACGCATCACTCGCCTCTCAGGGAGGAGAAGTGCGGGGTGGGGTAAGGAGGGGGGGGGGGGCACACACCACACACCACACACACACACACACACACACACACACACACACACAAGAAAAGCTGTCCCTCCCCAGGGACACCGAACTCATTTGAGTACCAATACCACACAGCACTGGACCGACCGGGGGGCCTGGCATTGTTCTGGCCTTTCCTTAAAAGTCTCCTTTTCACTGGTGGCATGAGTGACGGACAGGCGTCACAGCGACACACACACACACTCAATCACACACACACACACTCAATCACACACACACACACACACACACTCAATCACACACACACACAGACACAGAGCAGTGCCCTGAGAGCGGGTGAGATGTTAATTGGAGGGAGGGAAGGAAATGGATAAACAAACAAACTAATGGTGAGGAGCCTGACAGTAGAGAAACAGATCCATCCAGAATGTGAAGAATGCCTGCGGCTGAATGGCCCTAAAGGATCATTAAGAAACGGTTCCGTTGCTGTTTGGGTTTCATGTGGTGTGTCTCATATATTTTTGTTTGGGTTCCGGTGTCAGCCGTTGCTTTTGTTTACGGATCTCATGTTGAGTTTGAATACAAACACACAAACACAGCAACAAACCCTGTCAGGCAGCAGAGATAATGTAATTTTGATTGATATCATGTCATTGGTACAGTTGAGGGTGAGGCTGAGTCTCATAATGCCTGATTTGCAATTGCCTGATGATGGTCATCTGACCGAAACGTTGCAATAAAAAACTAGTACAATTGCAAATGAAGACAGCGTGCGGGAGCTTCCTACTTTCTTTGACATTGGTGACGCTGTCACACACCCGTCCCAAGGAGGTGTGCAAAAGCACAACTTTTTTACACACCTCATAATGTAATTAATTGCTATTACCTATGAAAAATGTCTTTAAAATGTAACTAGAACTGCACAAATAAGGAACAACAGGAAACACAAAAATCAGTTCGGCACTTGTTCAACCTTTTCTCCGTGTCCAACATGTGGGCGTGCGATAAAGAAAAGGCAAAAAAAATAGACTTCTCTTGTTTTTTTTTACTGTAAAAAAGAAAGTTATGGGCTTACTCAAGCACCTTATTAACAGGTCTCCACTCTTTCATTGTTCTCGCGCCGGTTCTGCGAGGGCCCGAGAGCAACTCTTTCACAGGTACCGAGCTTGTTAAGGACCTCCTAAACCAGCTGTCCATATGGAGGAGACCTGCTTTCCCTGCCATGCGCTTATGAGTCCAGGCCCTGGACGTAGACACTGTAACTTATTCCCACACTTAAAGCCAGCGCTTGTTTCACGTTCCCCATAGGGCTCACCCCGATATGTATGTGTGTGTGGCTTTTCTTCTCTTTTTTTCCCTCCCTTTTCTATTTTTTTTAATTGAACACATGTCAGTAATACGTATTCCATATGAACATGTAACACAATATGGTTTTAGCATCTACCATGTTGCCATTGTTGGAAGTTTGTCTTGCCTTCTGCTGGATGGATGTTTGTCCAGCCATTTGCAAACTATTCGAGACGTCCAGAGAGGAACCCTTTCTGCATTCATTTTGAGAAAGTCCGGTAAGGAGATATTTACAACAGATTTGAAATGTTTGTCAGTATTTTTTTGTGGACACAACACAATATTTCATACATTTATGAAAATGAAAAATCCTTTTTTTCCTGTCAACACCTTCAATTCCATTTCATGTCTATATGGTAAAAATGACAAAGTGTGCGTGTGCGTGTGCGTGTGCGTGTGCGTGTGTGTGTGTGTGTGTGTGTGTGTGTGTGTGTGTGTGTGTGTGTGTGTGTGTGTGTGTATGCGCGCGCGCGCGTGTGTGTGTGTGTGTGTGTGTGTGTGTGTGTGTGTGTGTGTGTGTGTGTGTGTGTGTGTGTGTGTGTGTGTGTGTGTGTGTGTGTGTGTGTGTGTGTGTGTGTGTGTGTGTGTGTGTGTGTGTGTGTATGCGTGTGTTGGTGTAAGTGATTCGGACCCTGAGAGCTGAGAGTGACTGGCAGCAGGAGATTAGACAGTGGCACAGGAGGCTCTACACTTCACACTGTGTGTGGTATGTGTTTGTGTGTGTGTGTGTGTGTGTATGAATGCATGCATGTGTGTGTGTGACAGGCTGGGAGAAGTGTGTATGAGTGTGTGTATATATGTATGTTTCTGTGTCTATGTGTTTGTATGGGGTATGGTAGGGGGTATAAATGTGTATACATGTTCCTACGTTTGTGTGTGTGTGTGCGTGTGTGTGTGTGTGTGTGTGTGTTGGGGGTGGTGGTTAAGGATATTCCAGGCAGGCCCTCGCTGCCTTTAGCACTGACTCCTGGGTGGCATGCTGAAGAGGCCCTTCATGGCCTGTTAAAGAGAGCAGGGCGGGGGTGAAGGCCAACAGCTACCCAGTGACCAGGTCAGGGACGACACACACACACACACACACACACACTCACACTCAGGCACGTGCACACTCATCTCCTCACAGTCTTACTGTTGGCACACACACACACACACATAAACATGGAAACCACTTGTATGCACTTATACATATACAGTACCACTGTCACTCGTTTCATGCACTCACACACACACATAACAAACAAAGAAATATTATAGATGTCACATGTATATATCATTTGAGATTGAAATGCACAGACACACATACACACACACCTACGCACACACACACACACACACACACACACACTCAATTACACACCCAGACCCACCTCCTGGAGGTCCTCTGCACCCTTAAGCATGACCTTTGACCCCCGTACTCTCTGAGGGCTTTGCAGGTCCTCTGCAACTCTCCAGTGCTGGCCAAAGGGTCGTCCAGGCAGGCCCGCGGCTCCTGCTACTGTGATCAGCACTCGACACTGGGCCTGTCCACTGGGGGATACTCCACGCGTCACTGTGAGTCTGCTTTCTTCCCCTCCGCCAGGTTTTACTGCCCAGCACTGCGGAGGCACCAGGAATGCGCTCTGGTGTGATGCTGGGTGTCACTGCGTGATATACGGAGGCCAACATCAAACGGTAGAACGGCTCCCTACTGCATTTGCCATCAGAAGACAACTGTCCAATGCCACTAGCCGTTTTTTTTTCTGGTCAGTTTATAATACCAGGATGCACACATACACACACACCCACACACACACACGTTCAGAAAAAAACACATATGCACTACACACATTCATGCATGCACACATGCACATGTACAAATGTACACACACACACACACACACACACACGTACATTCAGAAAAAAACACATATGCACTACACACATTCATGCATGCACACATGCACATGTACAAATGCACACACACACACACACACACACACACACGTTAGCATGTTAAACTGTTACCCACAGTCCTATCTTGTCACATCTTGTCTTGTGCGTGGGCACGTGTGTGACAGAGTGCAGGAGAAACTGGAGAGAGGAAGAGAGGGGGTGGTGATGATGAGGTGGTTAACCCCCCCGCCCCGCAATCCCCAACCCATCCAGGCCCGTATTCCCGGCCCCGCGTCACCACTTGTAGCCCCATTCTCATACCCAGGCCCCCTGCTCCAGGGTGCAGCCACAGCCAGCCTCACCTGGGCCAGATCTGGGGCAAGTCTGGCCCACCTCAGGGCTCCTGCCCGCTGTAGCTGTTTCATTAAGTTTTTCCACGACAGGACACTGAGATCCATTTGAGTGTGGGCACTCCACTCACAAGGCACGCTGGAGTCCTTCCAAATGTTGCCCCCATGTTCCTGTTTGTTCATATGCCATTTCTCTTTCTCCATCTGCCTTCTCCATCTCTCTCTCTCTCTCTCTCTCTCTCTCTCTCTCTCTCTCTCTGTCTCATTCCCTCTCTATTTTTCACAGTTCTTTCTCTGCTCTGCTATTACAATACACCGTATCAGGAGGTGAGCTGGCGTTTTGGTGGGTGGGTGGTGGTTGAGGAAAGTCCAGAGCAAAGAGAGAGAGAGAGAAAGTGTAGCATGCAGTGTTTGAGCAGGAGGCAGAGAAAGCGGGTTGTAAAACCTTTGGCCGGTCACTGCTGGTTAGCATTAGAGCAAGAGTGACTGAATGTCTGAAACGACTAAGAACAGACTCAATTTACAGCAGTATTACTCCCGGGGCTGAAGGGAGACATAAAAATACCCACGTTGCCATCAGAGAGAGAGAGAGAGAGAGAAGGCGAGGACGAGTGAATGAACAGAGCTGAGTACCAGCCTTAATGTAGTTGGGGAGGAATGGCATTAGTGGAGGTGTGTGTGTGTGTGTGTGTGTGTGTGTGTGTGTGTGTGAGTGAGGAGCTGGAGTGGGGGTGGAGTGACAGAGTGTAGGAGTTAAAAAAAAAGCGTGGGAAACAGTTCCCACCAGTTGGCACACGGTGCGGTGCAGACCTGCGTAGGTTTTTTGGTTTTTCAGCCACAAAAGCGACAGAAGCTTTCGGCGCTGATCCCAACGTGGACGTGTTATACCACTCTACGACCCCCCACTCCCCTACACACACACACACACACACACACACACACACACCACCACCACCGCTCTAGCTCTCTCAGCCACCGCCCCAGCGCTGGGACCCGGGACTCAGGCAGGCGCTGTGGAGTGATGTGGTGTCGCAGGCATCTCGGTGATGGAAATCCCAAATGTGGCCGACGGCTCCCGCTCCGGCACGCCCACTCAGCCTCGGCTGCGGGCCCACGCGGCTTCCGTGGTGGACCAGACTGCAGCGGGCCCACCAGAACAGAACACAGCACAACACAACAGAACAAAACTAAACAGCACAGCAGGGCATACAGGCTGGGGCCAGCGCTGTCTGTACACAAGACTTAGAGAGAGAGAGAGAGTAAGAGACAGAGAGGGAGAGAGAGAGAGAGAGTGAGAGAGAAAGAGACAGAGAGGGAGAGAGAGAGAGAGAGACAGAGAGAGAGAGAGAGAAAGTGAGAGAGAGAGAGCGCTAGACACTCTGTAGGAGTGGACGAGACAGATCTGGAGGTGAGGGAATTCTTCGAAAGCTCCCATTTGGGCATATTTTAAGAGAGTGGCTTAGAAGTGTCTGAGGGGGAGTTCCACAGCTCAGTGTGTACTCATTGCAGAGGGCTTTCAAGTCTGAGCTGCTTTCAGATCCATAGATGATAGAGATGGCTGCCGGGCCAGCACAGGGAGAGATCTTCCTCAGATCCACCATAACTCCCTTCCACACTTCCCTCCTGTCTGTGCTATCTCTCCCAATCCTCTCTCTGCTGCAGATTCTTCTTCTTCTTCTTCTTCTTCTTCTTCTTCCTCCTCCTTCACCTCCTCTTCCTCTCTTTCTGGCTCTGTGGCTTCTCACCTCCTGTGCACGGTGTAATTAAAATCAATCCCTCTCTGACAGGAGTGGACAGGCCGTCGAGCCTGGCGGTTTTTGGAGGAGCGTATTATTACGCGTACCGTTGCAGCAGTCTGGATCCCATGTGCGGACAGGATGTCAGTGGAGCGGTCGCCCGGGAGGCTGGGATGTTTTTTGCACCCAGGCCCGGGCCGTTTTTTATTCCGCGCGCAGATTAGAAATCGATCCCCGCGCATAAAGCGGCACATCTGCAAAAGCAATCAATTAAGCAGTTCCCAAAAAGAATGCACTTTTTCAAGATGCCATTGCCGATCTAATTGAATTAGAATTAATATTTTTGAGAGCAAGCAGATTGGTAATACAATCTGCAC
Source organism: Alosa sapidissima (assembly GCF_018492685.1). Taxonomy (NCBI): domain Eukaryota; kingdom Metazoa; phylum Chordata; class Actinopteri; order Clupeiformes; family Clupeidae; genus Alosa; species Alosa sapidissima. The sequence goes on along the minus strand of NC_055972.1, from coordinate 23,419,218 downwards.
AGGCGAACGACGGCCGGAGTTTGAAATTGAATTAGACGAGGGCGTCAGAGGAGCTGACGTTGGGCCTGGGTGGGATGGGGGGGGGGGGTGGAGTCGGGGGTGGGCTGCACTTGGTGTCCTCGGTCAACCCTGTGCCCTCTCACCTCTTGACTTTGTTTGCTCTTTGATGACGTCACATTGCAACCATTTGTCTCTGAGAGCTGTTGGTCTGAAGCCTTAGCCACAGCTCAATTGGTGTAAGAAGCAAGGCTGTAATCATAATGTACTTTGAACCCCCCAAGTATTCAGAAATGCTCAAAATGTTCCCTCCAATACCAATTTTAAAAATGTTATGCCACGGTAGTATCACTCCCTGTTGTCCAAAATAATAACTTACAAACTGGAAAATGGTATGCTACAATTTGCCTATTGCTTACACACTTTTTGCACACAAGCACTTGGAGATAAACAACTCACATCTATGCCAAAATCAAACACTGCAATAAAAAAACCCAATCCTTTCTAAAAATGTAATTCTTGCAACAAAACGATACACACACATATATATGTGTTCTAGGTCTATAGATCCTGCCTTCAATTGGGATCTGGCGACATACAGTAAACTCACCTACATCAAACAATATCCTCGCGGGCTAAGAAATGGGGACAATATCACCTCAAGTTTCATATCCACCCATGACCTGACCCCACATCAATGTCTCTGCATGCCTCTTCCATTGCTTGCAGAAGAGGCATGCAGGCATGTGATTGGTGGTCATATACTTTTCATTGGCAAGTATGATGATGGTTTATAAATGGGGAGCAAAGGGCCAAGTGCAGATGCAGCACATGCAGATGTTGCACAACCAAGTTTTCGAATATTTGCTACTTTGGAAACAATTATACATATAATAGAATAGCAGGAACTGATTTCACCCACCATGCACCCCCCCCCCCCCACACACACACATAAAATAACATGAAAATAACATGTACAATGATTCTTTATATGCTACAGTTGTTCGACATTAACATTCTTCAAATCTTAGTCAGAGTGTTTTTTTTTTACAGCTTTTACTCTTGTGCTAATAAACGTGTTGACCTTTTGATCTCTACCTCCCTGTCATGCGGTGTGGTGAGCTGCCGCCGGTGCATGGACAGCTGTGTGGAGAGGAGAAAAAAAGAAACAGAGAGAAAAGGAGAGAGAGAGAGAGAAGGAGGGAGAGGGAGAAAAGAGAAAATACACTAGAGATCCTTCACTGGCCCACAGGGACTCTGATACTGCTGTCTGTCTGCACTGGCTGAAGATGAGAGGGAACGAGAGGGGGGGGGGGATCTTCACTTTCCAAGATCACATTTCAGTGAGGTGACACATACACACGCATACATCCACCCACAAACCCCCACACACATATACATACATACTAACAGACAGACAGACAGACAGACAGACAGGTACACACACACACACACACAGTCTTCAGCTGGTGCTACACATCCATATGCTTTTTTGTTCCAGCAGGACATCTATGTCGCTCTGAGGGTCTACATGTGTGTCCATAAAGGGGCCTGCAGATCTCCCAACCCTGGCGTCAGGTCCTCTGATGCTCGTCCTGGGTGTCTGAGCCTGTGCTCTCATTACCCTGCGGATCTCTATAGTGAAGCACCTTCTCGCCAGCCTGCTATTTCCCACTGAAGTGGAGCCTGTCTTCCCTTTCATAGCTGGAGGAGCGAGAAGGTGCCATGGTGTTCACTTACACCCTCACATGTTTATTAGTCTCCCACCTCACGTGAAGCTCTCTGGAAGTGAGAACTCAGTGCCATGGAGACACTTGCACATGGATGGAGCGAGAACTCGGTGAGAACATGTCATGATGGGAGAGAGAGAGAGAGAGAGCACTATATGGATAAGGATAAGATGCTGCCATTGTGAGGTATAGCTTTGCTGCTTTGGTAAAACATTGATAGATCATGGTGAAATGGTTTGTTGTGATGGCAATGCAAAGTAATGGCTTAAACATAGTGACTATATGTGCATAGGAGACCGATGTGTGTGTGTGTGTGTGTGTGTGTGTTGGTTGGGGGGTTATGTCTTTGAAGGCAAACAGATATTTGTCTAAAAATAAATCAAGATTGCCACATGGAAAGTTTTGCTTTCCTTGAAAAAGAAAGCCCTTACTTAAAAAACACCCAGTGACCTATGACTCACCTATCAGTGCAGTCATAAACTCCTGACAAGACAGACTTGGGGAGACAGTCAAAGAGAAGAAAGACACAGAGTAGTGAAAGGACTGACACAACAACAGCTTGAAGGAGAGAGGGAGTAAGAAATATGGAAACAGCACTAAAGGACCAGAGATAAATAAAATAAAATAATGGAAGAGAGAGGAGGAGTGAGACAGAGAGGAGGAAAGAAAGAGAGAGAGTGAAAGAGTGAGAGAGAGAGAGAGAGAGGGAGAGGGAGAGATAAGTACCAAGAATGAGCGAAGTGAGGGAGAGGGAGGACCAAATTGAAAAAGCAGAGAGGGCGCAGGTCTTTGTGGAATCTGAAGGGAAAGTTGAAAAGAGAAAAACAGCGTGTCAAGAGCTGTTGTGTTTATGTAGTCCCCTTCAAAGGAACCTTTAACTCATTTTCCATACAGACCTGCAACAGCATTGACAGCCAACTCTGTACATTCACTCGTGTTAGCCCCTCCTCAAAAAATAAATGAATAAATAAATATATAGATAAATAACTAAATATAAACATAAGAATTCACAATTAAACTAAACATAAACCCACAAAATACATCACTGGCTAAATATCATTAGGCTACATATTGCCTGTATTTCCAGGGTTATGCGATGTCCAGGAGGACTGGGTAAAGGCCACACATGTGCTGCTCGGCAACATGAACACAGTCAGGACAGATCTTGTAAAACTCTTGGCAGGAACGTTGAAGAGATTACATTTGAACCTATAAAACACGAGTGCACGGAGAAAAGAGGACAGGACGAGAAATGGTGTGAACGGACCATGTCCTTTCTGCACTGCCACGTCTGACTAGAAACATCATTTGACTGAGGAGGACTGAGCTGTTTCTTTTGAAACAAATGAGTACAGATGTATATGAGTACATATGACATGTAATGTATTAATCTGTACCAGAGATGATGGCATACCATGCAAGACACGGAGAGGTCAGGACATTTTGTAGGCCAAGCGGTTGATGAAGACCAAAGAGGGTGGAAGGGTGGAGTGTGTGTGTGTGTGTGTGTGTGTGTGGGTGGTGTTGGGAGGGGGGAGCTGCTGCCGCCCTTGCACCTCTCCTGACCTGGCGACCCCTTGCTGTCTCAGGCCGGCCATAAAACGCACGCCGCCGCATCATTGTGGCATGGAAACAAGATGTTACAGCCACACGCAACCTGGGGAACCAATTACATGCGGCACACACACACACACACACACGTGCCAGCAGCGTCGGCGTTGGCTGCTGTTGAATATCCCACCCCTCCAGCCCGTCCCCAGTGAGGGGCACGAAGGGGGGTCAGGGAGACGGTGGGCCATTGGCACGGAGTTGAAGGACGACACACATCAGCACGTCACATGAAGCACACACACGCACACACACACACACACACACACACACTCACACACACACTCACACACACTCTCTCTCACACACACAGGGTTCTTGACACGTTTCCTGCAAACAAAGCTGTTACAGGGGTTTAAAGTAATGTTTTATCAAATGTTTAAGTGTTTTTATTTTCATCTTAATTTCCCCTTTAAAAAAAGTTGAAAATACATAATTAAAGCATATGTTACACTCACTCATCATAGAGTTTTTTTCAGCTATCGCAATCACAGAGGTTTATACTAACATTGACTGATTGTTTTTATTTGTCAGTGTCACTCACAATGTTATATGTTCTTCAGTGCCATACACCATCAATAAATACAAATCAGTCATTAATCTGCAGTCTGACCATTTCTCAGTGACCTTTGGTAGCCATGGAGGTCTGAGAGCTAGAAGAGTGTGGGCCAGTTCTGGGCCAGATCTAGGCCAGATCTAGGCCAGATAAGACTACTATCTGCCTCTGCCTCAGTGCACAAACGTGATGCAACACTTCAGTGGCTTTGTAACACTATGTTTAGTTGACATTTAATTGAACAAAGACACTCTTAGCCGCAAAAAGAGGAATAAAGGTTGTCGTCCGCTTGATTCCAAACTCTTGGTCCTGCATCTTACCTCCCCATACCCCCAGAGAGAGGCTGCAGTAGTCGGTGGCCTTTGCTGGTGTTGCCCCGCATTTCTGCCCCATTAAGCGCCCAGCGGGTCAGTCCGCCCCCCTCCTCTCCCCTGCAGATAACAGCCTGTGAAAGGCCTGCGGAGGCAGAGGAGCCCTTATCTGCGCCGAGGTGCCGGGCTAATTAAGTGGGATATGGGGGCGCGTTGTACCAGGGCCAGATGAAGGGACGGGCTAACGGGCTCCCACTCTCCAAGGCCACGCCGGAGCAGGACGAGGGAAAACGAGGGACGGGGAACGAGGGCGGAGGAACGGGCAGGGTTAGGGCAGGGTGAGCGAAAAGGCTGGACGGGGATGAGGTCATTGCCTTGTTAAAACCTGAAAGGACGGGGCCTTGTTAAATGTGACAGCGTTTGCCTTTTGCCGTTTGAAGTGCGCTTGTGGCCCCTCAGAGCGCTGGTCTCATTCTCATGGTCATGTGTCCCTCATTTGTAGGTCACTGACGGTCGCTGAGGCCTAGTACAGACATGTGATGGTAACAGCTGAATTCTGAATACAATTTGACAATAAATGGAGTGAAGTCAGTGCTATGCTGACACAAAGAGAATAAGTATGGCATTGTTTGAAAATTGAAATGATGTGAACCCAAAATCTTAAGCTTTTATCCTCCTTAATCTGTATTCAATTATCGGTATTTACATATATAAACATTCAAATTTGTTTCCTAACAATAAAATCTAACATCACAGTGGATGCATACCAAATTAGGCAAGCAAGCTCTATTTAAGACAACAGAAGCTTAACCTCCTGGAATGCCTTCAGAGGAATGTTTAGTTAGACAGAGCGACAGAGAGAGAGAGAGAGAGAGAGAGAGAACACGAGATGAGAAGAAGGAAGAGAGAAAGAGATAGAAACAGAGGGGGACAGAGAGAGAGAGAGAGAATGAAAGAGAGAGAGGGAGAGAGAGAGAGAGAGAGAGAGAGAGCATTCCACAGGCATTCCCTCTTTCTTTCACCCTTCAAGCGTCAATCAGTCTTGTTATCTGTCCACTCTCACCCCTGTGCTGGCCCGCCATCCCGTTTGTGGCCGTCGATGTGCTAATCACCCCTCTCCGCTGACAGAGGCACCCAGATATTGGGGCGTCCTGATAACCTCTCGCAGGACCTCATTGCCCAGCTCTCTCTCTCTCTCTCTCTCTCTCTCTCTCTCTCTCTCTCTCTTTCTCTCTCTCTCTCTCTCTCTCTCTCTCTTTCTTGCTTTCTCTTTCATTTTGTTGTTCTTGGACCATCCTGGATTACACACTTACACAGGGAGATACATACATACTCTATTCTCTGTCTCCCAAACACATAGACACAATAATATGACACACACACACACACACACACACACACACACACACACACACACACACACACACACACACACACACCATTAACCTCATTCTATACACACTCCAGAATCACCACTTTATCAAGTCCTACACAAATAGCCACCCACCCACCCTGGTCATTGAGAATCTTTGTCACCACTCACCCTCTCTTACCCCGATACCTTACAAGAGGAACATTCTGAAGAAGATGCCTTCGGCGCAGACACTGTGAAGCTATGCAATATGTAATAAAACTGCCTGATTGATTCTGACATGAACCATTCATCAGACAATTCATCAAGTCAAAATTTGATTCATTAGAAGAATCAAATTTGTTTTCCGTTTGATTTACTAGAGGAATCAAATTTGTCAGATCAGTCTGGGAAGATTTTACACGAGCCCCTCAAAGTCTCAAACAGGTGGAGCCAGAGGAATAAAACAATCAGATGATAGACTCTAACCCCGTGAACAGTTCCCATCCCAGGCTGGCCAGTAACTGGTTTGAATGCGGTTTGATGGGCTGTGTGTGATGGGAGCAGAGCAGGAGGAGGGTCCCGAAAGAAGAGCTGTTTTGGCGAGCAGTTGATACATTTGATACGGGACCTGCTGGATACTTGACAAGAGCTGTCAGTGCGCTAGCAGGGGTGACTGATCAATCACTGGCTCCTCTATCTATCTCCCCCGACTGGCTCTCGGGGCCCAGGGGATGCTGTGTTTGTGTAGAACAGGGACCCTGTAGGGTCTCCAGAGAGAGCCCTCATGCAGACACACACACACACACACACACACACACACACACACACACACACACACACACACACACACACACACACACACACACACACACACACACAGGCAAACAAATTTGATCACAAATATGTTGTCTATAGCCATACAAACAGACGTACATGTATACGTCACACATAAACACTCACACACACGCCAGAAGACTGTAGCTTCCCAGCACTTTAGTTACACTGGAGCTCTACAATCGAGATGTGACAGTAGAGAGAGCAAGGCAGAGAGAGAGAGAGAGAGAGAGAGAGAGAGAGAGAGAGAAGAGACAGAAGGAAAGGGCATCTGAAACTACCCACTTATCACTCTCCAAACAACAACAAAAAACATGGAGGAGGGCCATTGGCTCTCCTTCCCCGTCTCCTCTCTCTGTGAGGAGCAAGAAGAGCAGTCAGGTCTGCATGCTGCTTCAATCATGGGCCAGTTTGAACCACACATGCTCTTCAGCTGTGTGTCGTGGGTCCAGTGATCCCCTTAGAAAGAACGACGGCTGGGACTCGAGAAACCATGATGTTTGTTGTACGGAGCCTGGATGCAGGGTGCGTATGTGTGTGTATGAGTGAGTGTGTGTATTGTGTGTGTGTGTGTGTGTGTGTGTGTGTGTGTGTGTGTGTGTGTGTGTGTGTCTGTCTGCCTATGTGTGTGTGTGTGTGTGTGTGTCTGTCCGCCTATGTGTGTGTGTGTGTGTGTTAGTGACAGAGACTTGATGAAACAGAGCGGAGAATTTGTCACCCACTGTTTGAATGATGTGAACCTCCAGCACCACAGCTGTGGCCCTGCACTGAGGCTAGATGGCTTCTGCGAAGAAAAAAGAAGAAGATGGGGGAAGGGGTGTGTGTGTGTGTGTGTGTGTGTGTGTGTGTGTGTGTGTGTGTGTGTGTGTGTGTGTGTGTGTGTGTGTGTGTGTGAGAGAGAGAGAGAGAGGGGTGGGGAGGTTTGGTGGTGGCAGAATGGATATGTAAAGCGCTGCTACCTCATAAATACAACATGAAAAGACTCCAGCCGGGACTAAAAACACCTTATTAGCCTCCGTTGGAGAAAGTCAGCTGGGAGTATAACAATGTGACTGGCTCTTCACAGGGGAAGAGCTGCCCTACTCACAAAAGGAACAGATCATTAAAACTAAGACAGGAGGAAAAAGTGATTATTTGAGGGAAATAGTTTTATTTTTGTCTAAACACACCACACAAAAGCAGGGAACAAACAGGCAAAACGAGAGTGCAAATTGGGCAGGTTCGCAAGCTTGAAATAGTTTGCATGCTTTTGCACTGGGCTAAAAAAAAGAAAAGAAAAGAAATCCTCTCCGAAATCCTCTTTCTTTTTTTCAAATCAGAGACACATCTCAGCCACAGCAAGAGAGACGAGCAGAGACATCAAGTCAACAGCACTTCCTCCACAACCAAAATAATCCACAGTGATTTAGAGGAGGTGGAAGAGCAGGAATAACTCTGTAATTCTGTGGCCTGTCTTATTTCAGGTTAGCACTCTCTTTAGTGTCCCAGCCCGGGCGGCAGTGGCTATTACCGTGCTCCAATGGCTGGCCGTCAGTGCTGTTGTGAGCAGGACGCTGACGTCCAAAAGGGAAGATGATGACAAATTGTTCTCTCTGTTCTCCTCTGACATTTGGGGAATGATAAACATCTGTTGGGAAAACCAGATTGTTGGACAACAAACACGCCGACGATAGGTGACTAGAATTACGCATTCTCTCTGTCTCCAGAAGATACCAAAGTATTTACCGGCAAAGTAACACAACATCCTCGCCTATACTTAAAGTTATATTCTCAGTCTTAGTCTTAGTCTAAACTCACACACAAGCGACAGTCATTGTCTTCTGAATAGATAATTGTAGTAGGCGCAGTAAACTAATACTATATTATTACTAATACAAAATGCCAGTCACTAAAATACCTTCAAAGCTATTTCAGCTTCAAAGCTTCAAATTCCTTGATTAAATCAACTCTTACACTAGGGTAGACCCCATCCTATTTTGCTGTCTCTTTTCTCTCCCTAGTTCCAAGCAGGGCAGACACCACCATGTGCCACAAAAGTATGTGTAAGGGACATGGACACCCACACACAAGCATGCAACAACACACAGCATGCTGGGATGCTTGTAGCATACATGGATTTTTAGGATTCCCTCTCTCTCTCTCCCCCCTCTCTTTCTCCACCTCTTTCTGTATTCTTTTCTTTTTCTCTCTGAATCTGAGGCACTCTGTCTTAACACAAACCATTCATCGGCAGACAATCAGAACATTTTTCCAGCACCTGCCATTGAGACAGTAGTAGTTCAGTAGGACTGTGAGCCCTCACACAGCAGAAGGGCTACACTCCATGGACAGCCATAGAACTGCATGTTCAGCCACAGCTTATGCAAACGTGTGTGTGTGTGTGTGTAACATTTTAAAAATTTACATCTTTCAGGGATCAGGCATATTACAGTATCTCAGAGTAAGAAATCAGTGTGCTCCTGTAGTCTGTGTTGCTGTAGTTTAACAAGTTAGCCCTGTAACTAAGATAAACATTACAATTCTCAATCAAGGTTTTTATAGCAAGTTCCCGTGTTTTGATTTATCACAACACCCATGTATGAAGCATAAAGAATCTGCCGCCATCACTATCTCCTCCATAGGTGGCACAGAGGTATGATTTCCTCACACCGGATGGGCATGTGGGATCCAGTGCAGCGGCACTTAGGTGGTATAGCCACCGCTGTATGTTTTGCGATGTGATTATAAAGTCGCTTCAGCGACCTCTGTTGACCTGGCATCATTAAGAGGTTAAAACGGCATCCTCAAACGGCGCACTTAATAAATCCCGCGCTGTTACGAGCTTTCAATTGTCTCGACTTTAAAGAGCTGTAAAGTGCCACCTGAAGGGGCTGAATGCAGCTCCTCACTGTTAGAAAGGGAGGCCCTGGTTGGGCCCACCGGTCGCAGACCCCACGATGCAAACTGGGAAATTGGTCTTATTGTTATTCGCAAGAGGGCAGACATTCAAGTGGTCCTTCTTGCTGGCTGGACTCCGCCATTACAGGTAGTTGTGAACTATCACCACTTGTTGAAATTTAGGCCCAGTACACAAAAAGAATGGGGGACACAATGACTTCAAATAGGTTTCTAGGTAAACTCCCTTTAGTCAGGAAGAAAGGCCAAGACTAGCCTCAGACATGTACACCTTGTGTATTCTGCCTGTGTATTGGCTTATTGTTTTTCGATTGTAAATTAAGACTATAAAATGTCTCTTAGCATTTGTGAATGAATGAAGGAATGCTGCCTTGGGTTTGGTTTGACCCCACAGAACGACTGCTGGTTTTGCCATAAACCCGAGGGTTCCCATTTGGCCCCTGCAGGCCAAGGGCTGCCCAGCCGGGGTTTCAGGTCCCCTCTGCTCTCGCTCGATCCTCGTGGTAATCCGCAAAACTAGGCTGGGGTCAGGTCATGCATCAGGCCACAGAGACGCCAGGAGACAACCATCTACAATCACACAATGTCCACCTAGGCCTATAGCATGGCATTCCTCAGGGGCTATGGGGCAGAGAGATGCAGACACTGTCTCTACAAATGGGATGCATGACTTCAACGATTTTTGGAACAAATGTGTTATTTATGCAAACTGAATTGGACATAAAGACAAATGACTCAGGTCCAAAGTCAGTATGTCAGTACTCTTTGGTCAGGTCTTAAGTCCCTGCGGATATGGCCAGGTCTACTGGTCAGGTTCAGTTGGTGGACATAACTGACCCTGAGAAATGGCATGGTTTCACTCTACTCCTTACACCTGATTTACATTCCAAGATCTGGAAGATGTTAAAACTTTAAAATGTGTTTTTGTTATTTTACGGTGTATTTCTTTCTCTGTAAATCACCTTGCCAGATCTGTGGATAAATCTCCACCAATAACTTTCCCATATGCTGGGTGAATGTGCCCACAGCGCCCTCTAGTGAGCACAAGACAAATGTTCCTGAAATCTGGAAAATATTGTATGTCTTGTCACTACAAGTTGCAGTATTATAGCATTTGAACAATGTCAGTTCTGTGCATTTGCTGTCATCATGAATAAATACTTAAAGCAAAACTCAGAAACAACAGCAACCATCCAGAAAATGCTCATTGACACAAATGAAGTAATCTTTTCTTGACAACTCATGACCACAACAATCAAAATGAACATTTAAATCAAATTGAAAATAGTCTAAAAACTGCCTGACAAGACTTGAAAGACAAGACGTGAAATCTTAATTAAGCTAATGACTCTAGTGTTGACTACACAACATTACTGTATTGTCCTGAGTGTCTCATTGCCCTGTGCAGTGAGTGTTTTGAGTCTACATATTCATTAAGCACACTCTGAATGTCTAATAGACAGTCTGGCCTTTGTGTTGCACAAATGGGACACCAAAAACAACACAGTGAGCTAAACTGTTGATAACTGCATGTATATTCAAGTGGCCAGTGTGTTTCTTAGCTATCTTATATACAGTGCAAATTAGAACAATTAGTCATATCTCTTAACTGCCCGAGTTGTCCCGGTCTTTCACACATGTTTACTGAAGGCGTGAAGGCTGTCTCTTCCATGTGTTAGGAACAAGCACGCAACAAGCAAGGAACAAGCAAGTCTATTAATCATAGCTGTACAAGTGCTCCTGTATACACACAATGGGCACTCAGGTAAATCCTGGTCATACATTTTTTTAAGTAAGAAAAAGATCAAGATAAAAAGAAAACAAGGTTGCATAGCACTAGTAGGTTTATACACAGTGTTTATTTTTAATATGCTGCACTCTGTGTAGTATTTTTTTTGGAGTCTTGAAATATCATTGAAAATAACAAGATAAAATTGTAGCTACAATCTCTCTCTCTCTCTCTCTCTCTCTTTCTCTCCAATTGTTTCTTTCTCATGTACAAACGGAGGAGCTTAAAGGCAGTCCCCTCTTCACACAGGCCTGGGAAGCGAGAGGGAAGAGCCCATCAGGTCGTTTAACATACTCAACGACCAAGTAGCACGAGCGTGCCACATTTGGCAGCTAGCTGATAGTCTGTAAACAAATGAGATGGCCACAGATCAGTTTCACAAAGAGCGCCTCAACGACAGAGGCCCAGCCCTTGTCTGCATGACACTGTGATCCCTCTCTCTCTCTCTCTCTCGCTCTATCTCTCTCTCTCACGTTGTTCTGTCACCCAGATGCATGCATGTTTACCCCTGATATTTCCAATGCACTGCGAATAGGTTCAACTTGAAGCCTGGGGTCTATCCCTTGTGAGAAAAAAAGGTCTGAAAAAGAGCCGCGAATTCTTAGTGTTTCATGCATATTCAGTATGGCATAAATTGGTCCACTTTGGGGGGAAGAAAGGACTCTGGGGCCTCTAGTAAACGAGTTCTGCCCCTGGTGGTATTACCCAGCTGCTGGTTTTACCAGTGCACCTGAACGTTATAAGTCCCCACAGTTGCCTTACGTGGGCTCTCATTTCAACTGCTGACTGGCTTCGAGTCCAAGGTTTGGATGATACAGTCTGTAAGCTCCACGGTTACTGTGAGCATGTGAGCACTGTGTTCACTGTGAGCGTGTGAGCACAAGGCCTACGCAAATACATCCCAACGTTCACAAGTGGAGCAACAGACTCACACTCAGTAGCCTATACAATCTGCTAATGCTGCTGACGTGACCATCAGACTCTAGGTGGCATCAGTCAGACATGTTCACGCGTTTGTGAGTGTGTGAGATGTTGACATAACGGCATGGTGTGTGATTTCATGGATCCAATCTCTCAGTGTCACATTTGACCATGAAAATGCCATGCTGTGTGACTGTTCTATGGCTTGGCTCTGTATTAAGGCCCCACACGGAAGTCATATATTGTGCTGGACCACAGTCTTTCTTATTGTATATGGAAGATTTAACATGCATGTGGGATTGAAAGTAATTAGTTTAGATTTGCTTGAAAAATGACTCACTTCCTGTTTGTTTGGAGGCCAAAGCTCACATACAACTGGGCCATGATTCTATAATGTATTCCCACATGTCCCCTGATACTGGAGGCAGAGGCCTACGTTTGTCCTAATAACAAGCTATCCACTGATACGATATAAATCAAAAACAAGTGACCTACATGGTAGAGCATTGAATGATTGTGCATCATTATTTATAGTCGAATACTATAGATTCATAGGCTCAATTATTGTCAAATATCATACATTTAAATTCAAATCACATATGTTCAATCATTAAAGTCTCTTTGATTTATGAAACACATGGATATGATAAATCAGTAACATAATTCGATTCCACTTTAGATGGTGCAAAAAGGTGTAAAAAGATTCATGTACATCCCATTTAAATGCATTTTATTATTTTTACTAACAATAAATCAAAAAGCAAACCCTAATCCTAATCTCAAGCACATCTTGACTACATTGTGACACAAAAGCTACCTGATTAAGATTTAGATACACACATTAGGTATGTGTCATTAGGTGAAATGAGTTTAATAGTTATACGCTCACAAAATAAGATTGTATGATGTTGATTGCATGTTCTGGAATTGATATATTTAATGAGATGTACGAGCAACACTTCCCTGAGAAAATAGCTTTAATGAAGCTTTAATGAGCTCTGTGGTGTGCATTGAGTATACAAGAGTATAAAAGAGTAGCCTATTTCCTGTATCAGTATGTAAACATGAAAGTGAACCATTCTTAACTCAAAAACCATGGCAATGAATGACCATATTTATCTGCACCCTGAAATGCATAATCAAACAATATAGGATTGTTTCATCAACATCACTGGAAATGCAACAAACACAATGGTCATGACTAAAGGAACTGTTAGCATGTTAGCAAGTGTACTTCCTCAGTTTCCAGTAGACCTACATGTAATTGGATTAAATTACAGTAACATGGTGAATTCTGGGTGAGTTGGTTAATGGTAATTAAGTATTCGGAACCCTATTCAAGTCAGTATGTAAGGATTAACGAAAGAACACCTGATGTTTGTCTTATAATGCTTTCATGTACTGTATGGTCATACATTTCACCAGTGAGGATATCTTATATATTTACAGATATTTACTTGTTTCCATAGTCATAGCCACACAATCAGACTAACATGCAGACATGCAAAAAACACAATCAAACACAGACACAGACACAGACACACACAAATATACATTTTCATACTGTCTCACTCTCTGTCTCCCTCACTCGCACTCACTGACACACAGAAACACAACCAACAACATCCTTATCACTCTCTTTTTCACACTAATGAACACACACACACACACACACACACACACACACACACACACACACACACACACACACACACACACACACACACACACACACACAGTTCCCTGCTCCTCTATAAATACCCTCTCCTCAGTGATGTCTGTCAGTGCCTGTAACCTTGGCTTCTCCACTAGTGCATTGATTTATAGTGGGGCCAGATTAGACTGACCTTGCACTTGGTCTCAAGCAGTATAAGTAATGGGAGGTCATCAGCATCCAAACCCTCAGCCATCTTGGGCAGGGGCAGCGCACAGTAATCCCCCCACCCACCCAACAACGACACACCCCATTCCGTTTGTCCAATCCCCCGCCTTTCTCCCCTGTGTCGCTGCCCACCCGCACCCCTCCACATGGATATCATCATCATCGTCATCATCATCATCATCGCTGGCCTGCGTGCAGGGATGATGGGATATCATAACGGAGGGTGGCAGCGTAAGAAGGAATAAATACGCACCGGGATCAGGCGGCGGTCACCGACAGCTAACTTTAATTTCATGCCTAATTTCTCCCCCCCTGTGCTCAAAGAATCGATCTTCCTCGCTGAGCCCAAAGCCACTACACCCCCCCCCCCCCCCCCCCACACACACACACCACCACCACACTTGGCCCCGGAGTCTGGAGCCAGAGCTGAACCCCCAGCCTTGGACGGAGAGAGATGGGGGCCAGGCGCGGTTCATCCATCACACACCTCCCTAACCCGCCAGTCGCCGGCCCCAGCATCGCGACTGGGCCCTGCCGCCGGGCTGGCCGCGAATGAAAGGCCTAGCGAGCCGCACAATGAGCTTATTTGATCTTCATAAGGCCAGCAGGCTAGATTAATCAAACAGGTGTAAAAGAAATAAATAAAGTGCATGAGCAGGGACAAATTACAGCAGGGCATCGCCTCACTCCCACAGGGCTGAGGATGCAGTGCAGCATGTATGTGTGCTGTACGTGTGAATGTACACATATGTAAAGAAAATACAGCTAGGCGATATATCCAGGCACACTTTATAACATCATACAAAACATACATCATTTAGAACATCCAGGCACACTTTTTACATACATCGTACAAAACAACATTATAGATAGATACGTAGATATCTATAGATATAGGACAGAATCAATAAAAATGAATTGTAATGTATATTGACTCCTGCAGATTATCTTTTGATCTCTACATTTTCAGTCAAACATCAGCTGTCCAAGAGAGAAGAGTGTGCTTTATCCACATTTACCACTCAGAATTCGTTCATGTTCTACAACCCAGAAATCCCAGATGGGTCCATGTAAATTGAACAGCTCTTGTGCGGGGTAGCTTCCCTGTAATAACGCATAGACTTGATGACACTATAATTCCTGATGATAAGTGAATGCTTCAAATCTGGCGCTGTCAACGTGTTGGTGCAGCTGACGCACAGAGCACCTCCTTTCTGCCTCATTTCCTCTCTAGCCAGTTGTTGATGTTCGAGCGTTGTTGAACGCTCGGCGGCAGTAATGTTGGTGAAACTGCCAGAGGAGAGACGACCGAGGGCCCATCCATTTCCAGAGCCAAAAAAATGTCCGCGTCCCTGCCAGCGTGGACACAGTAAAAAGGCGGAGGATATATAGGCCCCGGCGTCCGCTCTTTCGTTTTTATGACAGAGATATTTGAAAACTCTGTCACAATGACAAAACAGGCTCCCCTCGGGGAGACGACTCAGACAGCAACAACATCTCTGGCACAATAAAAATCTCTCATATCATCCAAACGCTGATCCTTTAAGTGTGCCGCGGGCCCCTGAGGGCCCTGCCGTCTCGGGAAGATGACCTCATCACCAGAGTCTCCTCTGGAGGTCAGTGCGTCGTGCCCGCGGGAGAGAGAGAGAGAGAGAGAGAGAGAGATAGAGAGAGAGAGAGAGGCTGCTTTGTTGCTCCACCACTTTGTGGTTTTATGGGGCTAAAGCACAGCGATCCAGAAGATAGGCCCAGCCATATTACACACACATCAACCATTCGCTCTGTCCAAAGAACTGCCATGGACATGCAAAATCAAGTCATATCGAAATGTCATAATTTATTGGACCATAAAGCGGAATGTTATGGTAACTGAAAACAAGTTTAGCAGGCGAGCCGACTGGAGGACCATAAGCATAAAAACAAATGTGTTACTACATGGGGCATGGTGAGGGAGTCTGAAATAGGTCAAAGTTTACGCACCTGGCACGGTCCAGCCAGCGGATGTAATTCTCATTTCACTGCTAGACATCCAGGGCCTAAGACCAGATGCATCGCTTACGATGATGACACCAGCACATTCCACAGCTCATACTTGCTCCGAGCTTCCAACGCATTAATCCATTCTTGAACGCAGAAAGTGTGCACACGGCACACCAGCTTCAGCTAGTCCGCGCCAGAGCCAGATGGGAGCCGTGAAGGATCGCTCAACGCGTGCCTACTTCACAGAGCAGACAGCGCAGTCAATCCTTATTTACTTAATTGCGTGGCAACGTGTTTTAGGCAGAAGACATTAGTCGTCGTGTCTGTCCTTCCGGGTGTCAGGGCGCTTCATCAGTGGCAGGGTTTATGTCTCCGAGGCCTGCCTGAGTCTGTCTCTCTCTCTCTCTCTCTCTGTCTTTCTCTCTCTCTCTCTTTCTGTCTCTATCTCTGTCACTCTCTCTTTAGCTCTGTGCCTGGCAGAGAGATGGGCCGGCTAGCGCCAGCCGCCACTGCCAACACATAGGCCACTCCGCCACCCCAGCGCCATCAATCGTGGAATAATGGAATGTAGAATAATGCACTTCTGACTGTGCCAGAATGAGGGAGGGGTGGATGGATGAAGAGAGGGAAGGAGAGAGTGTGAGTTAAAGAGGGAGGGGTAGAGACAGAGAGAGAGAGAGAGAAAGAAGGAGGGAGAGAAGGAGAGAGAGAATTGTGCCTTTGGCTTCACAGATCCAATTAGTCCGGCCAGTGCTGTTGCCATTTCCCTCACTCTCCTTGCTCCCTCCCTTCTTCCCCTCTCTCACTCCCTCCATCTCTCTCTCCTTCTCTCTCTCTCTCTCTCTCTCTCTCTCTCTCTCCCTCTGCCTGCCACCACCCACACTGTCTCTTTTTCTCCCTTGTTGTCTCTTTCTCTTCCCTCCCTTTCCCTCTTTCTCTCTCTCTCTCTCTCTCTCCCCCCCCTCTATCTCCCTCCCTCTCTTCCCTGTCTTAATTGGAAGCCGGAGAGACCAGTCGAAATCGCATTAACAGAGGTCCTGCCAGCCAGGGCCATCAATCTTTTTTTATTACGGTGTAATGGGGGTTCTTGGGAGCCGCGATTCGATTTGTCACCGGCCTCGTTCGCTGATAACAGGCATTTGTCATCACTTTCCCCCCGCCTTAATGCTATCATCGCCTGCCTGACAGCTGCCTGCATCCGGGGAGCGCCAGGGACACAGCACATCCGTCAACATAATATTTCCACGGCCAAGGGGACCGCTACAGCTATAAGCCACATTACTACACTTATGAGGGGAAAATCTGTTGTCATTAATTAAAATGAGAGAGCAGATAGCTGAGAGAGAGTACAGAGAGAGAAAGAGGGAGAGAGAGAGAGAGAGAGAGAGAGAGAGAGAGAGAGAGAGAGAGAGAGAGGGAGGGAGAGGAGGGAGGGAGACAGAGACAGAAGGAGAAAGAGAAGAGAAGGGAAAACAGAATAATTGTCAGTGTGTAATTTTGTTTCTCTGTTGTACTAGAATGAAGAGTATTATGTGCTTTTATGTGTGCATTTGTGTTTTTTCATGTATGATTGTGTGTGTGCATATGTATGTGTGTGTGTGTGTGGGTGTGTGTGTGAGTGAAAGACAGAGAGAGAGAGAGAGAGAGAGAGAGAGAGAGAGAGAGAGATTGTATTCACATCGTGCCCAGTATGGCAGTGTTTTTGAGGCAATAAAACCATGAATATTGTGTTTGAGGTGTAATTCCAGAAAATTCAATAAACTGACTGGGGGAAAAGCATGGTAAATAAACAAATCTTATAAAATGAGTCTACAGACCACCTGCTCATTCTCAGGTCCCATGTGGGCTGAGCCCAGACCTTCCTCCTTTCGACCACAAGGGGGCATTGACAAGCCTGTGCTCACAGGTGTGGGACACCCTCCATGTTGTTGTGAGAACCTCTGGGTTGGACAGTGGTAGATGTCAAAAATCCCCTGTGGTCCAAGAGGAAAGATGGGAAAGCGACACCATGTAAAAAAGATAAAGGTTCATATATGCAAAGTCAAAGGGACACATATTCTGATATATTAATACAATACTTTTCATTGGCCTAATATAAGAAAAAAAATACTTGATTTCATGTCTATATCTAAAATAATTATGTGGATTTGCCTTTAAGTTGAAATCTTGATTTTACTATCTAATAGAAGACCTACCTTCATTGTGGAAACAACTGTATTTCTTATGCATAGTACACTAGTCTAGTCTGTCTTTCTTAAAGTTCTCCAGAAAACAGCAGTGTAGCTACAGCGGCCCATTGAGGCTGAACTGGTGACCTTGGTGACCTTGGCTCTCCATTCCTGTTTTCACTAAGTGGAGTGAGAGAGCAAGAGAGGAGAAAAAGTGAGCCACAAACGATTTTGCTCTCTATCCCTCTTTCTCCTTGCGTAGGAAGAGGCAGGCGTTTGATGCCATTTGTCTGGGCGGGCAGGCGGGCATAGGAGGCCCTTCAGGGGCCACTGGCTGAGGGGTACAGATGGACATGAGTGCCCAGGGGGCCAGACAGGACTGAGTGGATCAGGGTGGTCGCCCATGCCGCGCCACTATCTCACCGCTCTGGACCTTAACGCCTGAGACAGTGGCAGTGCTGCCACCTGCTACCACACACACATATGTCTGAAAACACACACACACGCATACAGAGACAATACACTTGCATGCACACACACACACACAAACACACACACACACACACACACACACACACCCACACAGAGACTTATACATTTGCATGCACACATACACACACACACACACACAGACTTATACACTTGTATGCACACACACACACACAGATGGATTCCTGAATTCAATTAGTGATTACAGAACCTACAGTGAACAGAACACGCAGGTGAGGAGCCACAGAGCTTCAGCACCTTCACGGAGGACCTCACGGAGAACCTCAATGTGGTCATGCAAAGACACCTGCTGCTAATCATACACACCCAACGTCTCCCCGTGCATGATGCGACTTCGCAAAATTTGCATCTCCTTTAAAACCATCATATCTTATGATAAAAGGCTGAACAGTGAGATGTGTTCCTCAACTGACACTCCTTCTGTAAGACATGGCTTAATTCAGTCATTTTAGAGACTTGCATATGTTGCAAGAAAATGAAGACAGACTCGCCCCCACTTGTTGCAGAAATAATAAAAGTCGATCTCCAAAGGAGCAACCAGGGAAGGCTAGACTCATTCTACCTGTGGTGTTTAGAAATGTGATCAGCATAAAAGGACGTCAGCAAACTGCTCATTTTGCTCTTAATGAAGTCTTAAATCAGACTCCTATGCGCTCCAGCCATTATTCACAGGTCCATCTCCACATAATCAAAAATTCACAGGGAGACCACACAGTTCATGTTCAAAATCTTATTTATTTCACATAATGTTATAAAGCTTTCAATAGTCTAATAAAGTATTTGAATAAATGCATGAATACCTATTAAAGTCTGACACTTTTGAAATA
This sequence comes from Alosa sapidissima, assembly GCF_018492685.1. Classification (NCBI taxonomy): domain Eukaryota; kingdom Metazoa; phylum Chordata; class Actinopteri; order Clupeiformes; family Clupeidae; genus Alosa; species Alosa sapidissima. Next base: position 23,399,856 of record NC_055972.1, on the reverse strand, counting down.
CATTAGAAAATAGACCTCTGGCTTTTTTTCTGTTGAAACAACATTGTTCATATAAAACATACAAACATATGTATAAAACATACAAGAAAAGACACATGGATTTCTGTGTCGCTCTGTACATATCAGGCAGCCTTGGTGATGACTGCAGCAGTCCTCTCAAAAGGCTGCAATAAGATAACACTATACTGGTAATGAAGAAACAACCAAGGACACAATAATAAAACAGGATCAACTGGACCCATAAGTTGCATTGCTCCTGACAGCAGTCCATATTCATCAATATGTCCGCTACTATGATTCAGCCATTAGTTACATGGTCTAGGGTATCCACACCTGACTTACAGGTAATGCTTCAATGCAAAGTAATGATCTGATTCTCAGCACGACAGCATCAGATCACAGTGCTTGCATGTCAATTGTTGAGCATAAAAACAAGTTACTTGATAAATTATTTTAGAATAACATGTATGTAAAGACAACACTCTCACAAGAGTGTTGCTCATTAGATCAGAGCAGTAAATAAAAGCGGAAAAGGCTGGTACATCTCTCTCTCTCTTTTTTTTCTTTCAATCTGTCTCTGTCTCAAAGACACACTCAGGCACTCACTCAAAATTCCTAAAGGTTCTTAAAAGGGCATCTCTGTGGGTTAGTCTGTATAAGTACTCCACAGTGCAGAGAAAAATGGCAACAGGGAACACTCTCTCTTTTTACATGACCCCAAAGATTTTAGGGCTTGCTGGTAGCAGACATAGGGCTGCTGGTCATTAAAGGGCTTTGGTACCATCTCACACTTGAGCTGCAGTTTTGAGAATGTGTATACGTCTATAGGATTGCCGTGGGAACAGGCAAAAGCAAGTGTTCCCCTTGTATGAAAACCACTGGAATAAACTGAAAATGAACAGAACTTTAAAAAAGACATACAGTTTGCTTCAACATGTAGACAGACTTGCTGAGGTGGTTTTACTGTAACACAAGTACTGTGCAGATGTTGGTCTGGCTCAGTTGGCCCGATAAATTCACAAAGTGTGGATGTGCCGCTTCCTTGTGCCGTCACTAACTAAACTATGACAACCATGAGGGAGGCCGTGGGCTCTGAATGATTCAGGTCCTTCAGAACATTCTTTACCTGGTTGAGTTTTGTGTAAGCATCACTGGTCAACTAAAATCATGAGTTTATCTGACTCGAGGGGGCAGTGGGGACACCTGAAACGTGCAGTGCAGGGCTCCCTGGCTGCTGGTAAGAATCCGCGCACGGCCTACGGGGTGGACGAGGAGCTGTCGAAGTCCAGCGAGCCGTTCTCCAGCGCGCCGTAGCCGTTCATCTTCTTCAACTTCATCTGGTCACTCTCCAGGATGCCCTCCTTGGTGGCGAACATCTGGCTGATCTCCACGAATGTTTTGTTCTTGGTCTCGGGGATGACGAAGAAGACGTAGGTGGCGACGGTCAGACACACGGCGCTGAACACCAGGTAGCAGTAGGAGCCGGCAGACTCCTGCAGGGAGGACACCACAGACCAAAGGTTGTCATGTGTTGGAACAGTAACACTGTATTACTCTAACACATCTATTCATGCAGAAATGTTAAGAAAAGAGTTGCAGACATCGTTACTGTAATATTGACATTTACAGAGCGGGAAAAAGTCAATTGTTTTTAAGCATCAATTGTTTAAGCATCAATCATCTATCCAGCCAGAGAAAAAAACTAAAGAGCTGAAGACACAAGAGTGTAGTTCCTGTCCCGAAACACCGGGTATGGTTCTGTCTCATTAAAGTTCTCAAAGGTCTCTCTCTCTCTCTCTCTCTCAGGTTCACCTGCAGGAAGGGGAAGATGAAGCCGATGGTGAAGTTGGCCATCCAGTTGAGAGAGCCTCCAACGGTGTAAGCAGCCGGGCGATGAGACTGCTTAAACAACTCCGCTGTTATGAGGAAAGGAACGCCAGCTACAACACAACCAGAACAACAACAAGCTCAAGAGCCAGGAAATATTAAACCTTATTAGTTTCTGTCAAATGTTGTTTTAAGCCTCCAGTCCACTGCTTTTTTCACTGGCTAAACATATGACTCCTTTACACAGAAAATAAGCATGTTTCTGGCAGAAATAGACAGCGGCCATTGTGAAAACATGTATGCATGCATGCATAATATGTGTGTATGGACGGCGGCTCCTTCATAATGCAACAGTTCACAGAGGGAGGAAGGCAATAAAAACAGCTTTACGAGCAGCTCGTTATCTCAATATGCAAGAAGTAGGACCTGTTCCAGTGCTTAACTTCTAATCCCTTTTGGTTACAAGTGAAAAATAAGCAGGCGCAAGGTGTTATAATCTAATGAATTCAGGAGCAAGCCAAGCGGCTGCTTCATTATTTGAGCATGATAATTGCGGCAGGAGGGTGAGACTACGCCGCTACTAAATTGCTAAGGAAGCTTGGCTGGTAATTCATTGTTCAAGCAGGTTTTTTTGTCTTAAAAAGCCATATTCATCATTGTTTATGAACAATGAGCCATAAAAAAATACTAATTAAAGACGTAATTACAGCGATAGAGACTGCAGACGGAGAATGAATTATAGATTTTGTTGGAGGCTCGGATCATGCATCAACTCCGTAAAAAGCACCAGGCTTCACATTCATCATATTCCACACTGCTCCGGATCTCCACAGTGGTGGAAGGCATAAACTTTCCGCTCATTAGGGACACACACAACCCAATAGAGATGTAGAGAGAGCACAATGCAGTGCTGCCGTGATGGGGGAGCACATACTTTAGTGTCGTTTCCTAAGATTTTTGCCGTGAAATATTTGCAAGGCTGCTAAATCCATTTAGACCCCGAAGTGAAGTCGACAAACTGGGGGCAGCTGGTAGACATCATCGCTGGTACATGGACTCCTTCATTTATAACCCACTGTCCCTTTGGTGGCGGAAGGGTTTTCAGTGCCAGCGGGGCGTGACACAGCACACAAAAGGGAGAGGGCCTCAGCCTGGCGAAGCCGTTCATATTCTGATTCGACATAAAGAGCCACCAGAGACGTCCAGAGAGGGCGAGCGCAGGAATACCAAAGCACACAGGCCGCCCCTGGACACGGGAAATGCTATAATGTTTATGAGACGACCTCTGGTCCAGCTGTCAGAGAGTAACATAAGGCCTAAACTGCAGAGGGCCGTGCTGCTAAAACAAATATGATGACAGAGCTCTAATTTAAAAAGTGCTAAGTGTCAGTTATTAACCTTGCTCCTCTGTTTACTTGAGATTTATTTTGTTGTTTGTGAAGAGAGGCCACAGAGGAGATGCAGAAGACCCAGTGCAATATAGGCTTGGAAAGCTACTGAAACCCTGCTCAGCTCTCATCACTACAAATCAACGTGCCTTCAAAATATTCTGAGAAGTATTGTGTTGTGTCTGCAGCGGGTAAGTGACATATACTAGTAAAAGCCTTCATCATTTTGTAAATGGGCAATTTTCCATTTTTTGCAGTTTTTGACCCCCAGAGGGTCGCCATTTCCCTATATGAAATGTCATAAGGGAATTCACAAGTGTGGAAAGTAATATCGAAGACACCACTTAAAGCTGTCTAATGTATTATACTCATTAAATGTATAACTCCAATCCAATTTTTCATTGCCCAAACCCATGTCAAACAAAAAGTCAGCTACTGACAGTTTCAACCGACCATGGTTTGGTGATAGGAAAGTTAAAGGGAAAGACGGTTACATTTTAGTGATGAGCACAGAGTTAAGGTAGATCTTACCTGGCCCGATACAGAATCCAGCGATGATCCCAACCACACAGCCAACGCTCACATACTTCATAATGGACAGATATGACTGTACATGACAAACGAGATTAAAACCCAAACAGGTTAAACAGATGAACAGGTAGGAGCCTCTGGAGACATCCCAAATACTCAGAGTAAAATGAAATTACAGTACTCCATTACATTTGATTGATGCCCCTGACCCTCTAACTTGAAGGTGGGGGGCAAAGAGTTCATACAGATTGGAGAAGGTAGAGGCACAGCGGGGCGGGGGAGGTGGGGTGTGTGTGTGTGTGTGTGTGTGTGTTGGGGGGGGGGGGGGGGGGGGGGGGTTTAGTTAGATCATAGGGACACATGCCAGGCTGTAAAGATCTTTGGGATTCAGACCCTAAGATGAAACACTGTGTGTGTGTGTGTGTATGTGGGGGGGGGGGGGTAAGCTAGTGGTATGTACCTGCAGGAAGAGAGAGAGCGTGATCCCCCCGCAGCAAATTCCCATCACAGCAAAGCCGCCGATGATCAGGGGCCTTCTCCCCAGCCTCTCGATGGTGAAGCACTGAAGACACAAGAGGGTGACATTTCTGAGGGACAAGTTTGTTTTTATTTGGTGTAAGTGTCTCCAGGTGATGTCATCCCTGCTGCAAACGTGCATGGAATCACGGGTAGAATGAAACAACGCCTAGCTGGAAAGAAGACTCATGATAACGTGCTGTAATAAAATATGATTACTGTCCACCAACATCCATTTCGCACAAAGAGCCTTTTATTTGATGAATTTAGTGACACATCATTGCACTTCATAACCTTAACTGTACTGCACGTATGTGTACACACACACACACACACACTACACACACACACACACACACACACACACACACACACACACACACACACACACAAATTCACACACACACAAAAAATACAAACTCACATAAGCAGGGACACACACACACACAAATACAACACAGGCAAAGTAATATGATATTTCAGGATGACATTAAAAATGAAAAATAAAACAACAGCAAGACTTAAAGGGGAGCAGAGCGACTGACAGCAGAACGGATCGCTGTAATTTTATAACCAATCTCAGGGCTGCCTCCCGCGTGCCATTCGCCTCCCCAGCTAGGCCAATTGACACTGACAGCAATGAGTTCCTGTGACTAACAGCAGGCTCTGGAACAGCCAGTCGCTCCTGGGTGCATCACTAAAATCCTGCCTAAGAGATGCGACTGGGAGAGTGAAAAAGCAAGGGAGAGAGAGCAGGTTGATGGAGGGAGAGAGAGAGAAGGGGGGATGCAGGGAGGGAGAGTACTAGTGGTTAAGAGAAAGCAATGAAAAAAGAAGGAGGGATGAAAAAAGTAATGGTAGAGAGAAACGAGGGAGATGGGGAGGATTGGAGCAAGGGAGGGGGGGGTTAAAAAGAGGGAGAGAGAGATAGATATAGAGGGAATGGAAAGTGAGAAAGAGAGAACAAGAATTATAGTGAGAAAGAGAGAAAAGGAGTGAGGGGAGAGAGTATGAAAGCAAATGCATGACAGAGAGAGACAGAGAGAGAGAGAGAAAGAGAGACAGACAGAGTGAGGGAGGAAGGGAGAGAGAGAGAAAGACAGAGAGAAGGAGGGAGGGAGAGAAGGAGAAGACAGAGGGAGGGAGGGAGTGAGAGAGAAAGACAGAGAGAGGGAGGGAGGGAGAGAAGGAGAAAGACAGAGAGGGAGGGAGGGAGTGAGAGAGAAAGACAGAGAGAGCGAGGGAGAGAGAGAGAGAGAGAGAGAGAGAGAGAGTGTGTGTGCTGCCCCGGCTTTCGATTATGTTTCTGAGATGTGACCCAAGGAGGGAGCTGGCAGGAAAACAACACTCATCACTCTCTCTAATGCCTTCCCCCCGTCCTCCTCTAATACAGTGTTTTATACAAGTGTCAGAGTGGAAAAATACGGGGCCGCACCGCTGAAGATGGAGAGAGGAGAAAAAACGGATGTGATGGCCGTGGATGAAAGAGTGGAGAGTCACCACACCACTCGAGAGAAGTTACACACACGGGTGCACACACACACACACACACACACACACACACACACACACACACACACACCACACACACACACACACACATGCACACGTATGCACTTATGCAGACATTCTGGGGCCTGGTGGTGACTGGGGTGACTAAACAAAACAAAACAATGAAATCAAAGTTTCAGAGTTAAAAAAAAATCAGAGTTTTTACATGAAAAGTATAATACTTTCATTGCCCATGATCAACAACTAATAATTTAGTAATTTTGTCATTAGCTAAACTAAGGTAATAATCCTACCCCTTGATGTGGCCTTCTGCATGGGGAAGGACACCACATTGTCCTATTCTCTTTCACACACGGCAGAGGTGATGCACAACTCCCAAATACTGAATGTGCATTGTAAGCAATCAAACATGAATTGCTTTTTATTCATTTAAATTACAACCTATAATTACCACTCACTGGGTGGCCATGTCCCTAATTGGAAATATAAACCTGAGGGTGAGAGAGAGAGAGAGAGAGATAGAGAGAGAGACACAGAGAGAGAGAGAGAGAGAGAGAGAGAGAGATAGTAGAAAGGAGAGAGAGAGGGCAGTCTGCTTACCCCAATAAGCCCTGCGACGATCTCTATGGCGGCCCGATCCCCCACCGTGGTATACTGGATCTCTGCAACAGGGATGTCGGCATTCCGAAAGATGTCATTGGTGTAGAACCAGATCTGGGGGAACAAAGACAAAGAGAATGACCCAGTGGAAAAAGAGAGCAAGACACGCACACAGACAGCACCTCACAGAGAGAGAGACAGTGGGGGAGACACAAAGAGACAGACAGGGAGACAGATAAAGAGAGAGAGACAGAAGAGAGAGAGAGGGGGAGGCAAGAAGAAAGAGATGAAAAGAGAGGAAAGAGACAGAAGGGGTGCAGCAGAGAGAGAGAGAGAGAGAGAGATAGAGAAGGAGGGAGCTTGTTGATTGCTGTTGGCTGTGCGCAGGTGGCAGAGCACAAGGCGAACGCGCTGCTGCCGGGGTACAACACATCAGATTCAATTTGGGTTTGGAGGGGAGGGTTTAAGGACGGGCTGGGGGGGCGATCAGACGGAACACAGACGGCTTTAGTGCTGATGGGGACGCGGCGGGCACTCAGCGGACAGCCCCTCTAAAACACACACACACACACACACTTTCCTACTGACACACACTCTCTTTCTCTAACACACACAAACACACAAGTCTGCACACGCACACACTCACACACAAGCACACAACACACAACACACACACACACACACACACACACACACACACACACACACACATACACACACACAGAGCCACTCTGGCTGCTACAGGCACACTGAGCCAAGGCTGGCCACCTGTCACCTCATCCTCTGGTCATAAGAGAGAGAAAGAGAGGGTGAGAGAACAGAGGAGAAGGAATGAGAACAGGAGAGACAGAAACACAAGCAGAGACAGAAATGTGTGTGTGAAAGCAAAAAAGTATGAAGGAGGAGAGAAAGAGAGGGAGAGAGAGCGAGAGAGAGAAAGGAGAACGGAGAAGAGACGAGGACTGAAGGCCTAAGGCCCTGACCAAGCCAGCAGGTCAGCTGTCTCTTAGCCCTCTTCCCCTCTGCTGGTCCATTTCTTCACTCATCATCTTGCCCATCTCCCCTGTATGCACTGCCACCAGCGCCAAGCCCTTCCATCATCCTCTTAGTCTTCATCATCCTCATTACCTTCCTAATTATCACCTTCATTACTGTCATAATCATCAACATAACCGTGGCTGTGACCGCTGTCACGGATTCTCTCTCTCTCTCTCTGTGTGTGTGTGTGTGTGTGTGTGTGTGTGTGTGTGTGTGTGTGTGTGTGTGTGTGTGTGTTTAATTTGCTTGAATAATGGCCCTTATTTATAACCGTGGCTGGGCAGAGCAAATGAGATGCCATAAACACAAGGAAGAAATGGAAATTCTAATTAGTTCAGCTCTGTTGGGTAAAGTATGTGCTTTTTGGCACAACTGTCCAGTTAATCATTTGAATAATTAACACACACTCTGAATAGGATAATTCAGGGAGGATATACACCTAATATAATCTCATTTGGAGAGAGAGAGAAAGAGAGAGACTGAGAGGGAGAAAGAGAACAGGAGGGAAAAAGAGAGAGAGGAAGAGAGAGTAGGCCGATAGAGTGAAAAAAGAAGGATGAAAAGAGTGCATGAGTAGACAGAATGAGAGAGTGAGAGAGAGAGAGAGAGAGAGAGAGAGAGAGGGGTGGGGGGGTACCTTAATAAAAATAGGGCTTTTGTTTATCCTTGCATCCCAGAGAGGACACCTGGGGAGACTAACTCTCCCTTTAGTGCCCGTTTTCCTCTTAGTTGAAAATGAGGCTTGCCAAGCACCACCACCCTAACCCCAACCCCCCACCTCCACACAACCACCACCAACCACCCACCCCCACCACCTCTTTTTTCAGGAGCGAGCTACTGGTAAATAACTCCATCCTGATTTAGTTCCTCTCTACGAAGGGAGTTAATGACTTTGTCTGAAGCGGTTTAGTGCCTTGATGGATCGTCCACACGCACACACGGCATTCTTCAGGGGCTAGACTTGCCCACTTCTGCCCAGTCTGATAACAGCAATACCCCCTGGTACTCTCCATGTCTGGCTTTTTGCGCTAAAACTGGTCTTTGTGCAGCTATTCCTGTTTATAGGTCTACCGCAATATAGTGATATTTCACCGTATTTAGCACTCTGACACCGGTTCATTAGTGCTAATCATCGTCGATTTATCTCCGATAAAACAGACAAACAACAGTATTCGTTTTAGGTCATTAATGAGTTTAAGAGAGATGCCACCTCCTGGGTAAATATGGACAAACTGTTTTTAAAAACACTCGGTTGACTGAAGATGGCTTCTCGTCTCAAAGTTTCATGAACATACATACATGTCCACTTGAATTCTAACAAGATGGACTGAGCCTCACTGACCATGTAAAACAGCAGCAAACAGCTTACTAAAGGCGGTGGTAGTGTAGTGGATAAGAAGTTGGGCTAGCATGCAGTAACCTGGTAAGTTGTGGGTTCAATTCCCAGATTCCACCGCTGCGCCCTTGAGCAAGGCACTTAACCCCGAGTTGCTCAACGGCCCTTGTAATATAATTAACATATGTAAGTCGGCATGGATAAAAGCGTCTGCTAAATGTAAATGTACTACTTACACTCTGTGTGTATAGAATGCTTCCATCAGGTCTGTTATTTAAAGCAATGCTATGTAGGATTTTACCTTTACCTTTTCATAGACAGTGTGACATGAACATACCTCAAGGTCAAATCTCCTCAAGGTCAAATCTCTTATTCACTTGTGGGACCAGATATGACTCGGCGCTAGACACACATACTCATGTTAGTAAATATCTGCCTGTGTGTGAAACTATATTGCTTCTAACACCTCAATCAGCGTCTAAGTAAGTACGGATGTCAATGGAGTCAGTCAGCGGTCACTCACAGCGTCGATGCCGGACAGCTGCATGCCGATGTTGATGACGACCACGGAGAGGACCTGCCAGCGGACGGAGCGGTCGAACAGAAGCGCCCACACCGACACGGTGTCCACTGAGGACAGGGAGCGCTGCTCCTCCTGCATCTCCTCGATCTCCGCCTGGATGTTACACCTGGCCCTGTACCACTTCAGAGCTGAGGAGACATGCACACAGAGACGTGCACTCACCTCAGACTGGGATGGTTTAGCAATCCACACACATAATCTGCCATTTATTTTAGCCTAGCAACAGGATATGGCGCGGGATAAAACAACAGTAGACCTTCCACTGTCTTTGGAGATCTATGGCAGTACATGATAACATGGCAGAGGATGGCAGCGTTAACTGATAGATAGATAGATAGATAGATAGATAGATAGATAGAGATAGATAGATAGAAAGATATATATATATATATATATATATATATAGATAGATAGATAGATAGATAGATAGATACTTTATTGATCCCCAAGGGGAAATTCAGGGGGTCTCAGTAGCATACATCACACACAACATGCACTTGACACAACATGCACACTGACAGAAATGGTAAATATAAGTATAAACATATAACCAAACTCCACTGTACAATAAAGACAGTAGGAGATAAGAAAAACTAACAAAACTAAATACTAAATATACTATATAAATTAAATGTAAAAAATCCAGTGTGCTTGAGGGTGATCAAGCATGAGACGCTTGTAGTGACAGGGCCTGTAGTTCTGTGTGCATGGTGAGGTGCTCAAGAGAGTGAGTGTCATGGTGAAGGTGCAAAAAGTAGTCCAACAGTAGTCCTTTAGTTATGTGTGCATGGTAAGGTGCTCAAGAGAGTGAGTGTCATGGTGAATATTGATATTGGATAAGGCTAGTGCCACGGATGCTAGTATGCTAGTATGCTACTATTGCTGCTATCCTCACTAGTATATTGCTATTCTTACCTGTAATGGTGGCATGGACATTGTGCTTCTCAATGAGCAGGTAACGAGGACTCTCTGGAAACCATGGCAACATCATTAACTGGACAAAAGTGGGCACCACGACCAGGGAGAGGAACAGGGGCCAGTGCTCTTCCTGTCAATCAAGTACATAGCACATCACCATGGTTACCAATTTATCAATGTTTCTCTCTTCTCTTGGTTGTAAGGGCACACGTAAAGAAAGACAGGTGAAGAACAAAGGAAGGAAAAGGAAAATGACAAGCCACCCAGTCCAAAACAGACACTGGGATATGTAGTCTTTTCCTGTTTCAGTTTGCTGTTCTTAGTGGACGCTTTTGTCCAAAGTGTCTGTGTACTATATGTGGGGCGGTTCAGTGTTCTACCTTTCCCAGGAGTTCGTGGAGGCCCAAGATCTGAGCGGTGAAGACCCCGGCACAGATGAAGATGCTAGGCATGAGGCCCAGGAAGCCCCTGAGGTTTTTGGGAGCGATTTCCCCGAGATACATGGGCACCACACTCAAAGAGATTCCTGTGGAGACAGCATCACCCTCATTACTCGTGCTGATATGGGCACTGCCAGACTCCACCTCAACTGAGTTGGTACTAGAAGTGCAGTCTGGAAACACATAACTAACAGGAGCTTCATTCACCAGAGTGCACACTGTAGTGATTACAGGCAAACATGTGGAACAGTATATGTGGGAACAGCAAACCCTGCTCCAAAGTATGATTGACAAACACATTTTAATGTATGATTGGCTATTGAAAAATAAATATTACCAGCACTGTCTAATAAGCTGTCAGTACGCTTTTACTTTACTTTAAATCTTTGCAACAATGAAATGGCTTGACATTTCGGATTTTCTTCTATATGTCAGATATATCAGGTACTATCCGAAAACACTGCTTTGTGATCTCTTACTGAGAACAGATAGACCTCTTTCAGGCAAGCAGATGCCACTGTATACCAGTGGATGAGCTCTATCCACAAGTATCCTTGACCCGTTATACCAGCAATCGCTGCTTTTTGACGAGAGTCCGCAGGGTAAAGTTTTACAGGTCAGTTCTCTAAATGTTATAGACCCTTTCAACAAGAAAAACAAAAACAATGCTTGAACGTTCTATTTTGTTCCCAATCTACTTCCGCTTTATTAAGATAACATATGGAATATGTAAAACGGAAGCCTTGTGGGAACAACTATGATGCTGATAATGGAACTCTCTTGAAACGGTCAATACCTGAGTGGATCCCGGTGACGAGTCGGCCGAACATGACCATCTCTGGTGAGCCACAGATTCGGCTGAAGCCCATGAGAGAGCCGGCAATGAACACCAGAATGGTGGAGTTGACAATAGTCCCTTTCCTGAGAGAGAGAGAGAGAGAGAGAGAGAAAAAGGGTTAGAGGAAGAGAGACAAGCACCACACAATTGATTACCTGCCCATAACTCGCTCATAATGTCTAGTTTATGTCTCAAAAGTGAAACATTATGATAATAAAAATGCCAGTACCACCAATATGTTACCAAGACAACCATATTAATATAAAATGATATCCTGGATGAGTAGGCTACTGTATTTATTTCCAAATATGCTTTTCACTGTATCTCTTCCACTCACAGTAATGTATCAACAGCTGTAACAGATTTTTGCACGTCTCCATCTACCAGATATTATTTTCTAGTTTTCTTTTTCTAGTTAAAATGAGAATTTCCATTCAACATGCCTCCACGTAATACAGTGATTGAGACAGACAATCAGACAATAGGTTATAACAACAAACACAGCATGTTGAGAAACAATTTGACAGTCTTGAATGGCATGAAATATGATCAAATCATAATTATTACGGGCATTTCATTTTGGGAGGTAGGAAAAATGTGGGTCGGGGAGTGATTGAATAGCGCTCTCCCATGTCCGCTCTTAAGCAAGGCACCTAACCCCAAACTGCTCCCCGCATGCCAATGCAATGGCTGCCCGTTGCTCCAGGTGTTTGCGTGTGCTCACTACTCACTGTTCCTGGTGTAGGTATGTGTTCACTAACCACAGATGGGTCAAATGCAGCAGAAGAATTTTATTATATGAAAAATAGTATCTATCTATCAGTTTTACATTTGGATTGACACATAATCAAAACTGCTTTAACCCACAGGCATGCCACCGAAATGATGATTGCTGTTATGATGTGCACAAGCCACTACAGAACTTAAAAAGGGAGCTCCAAGGAGCCAAGGAGCAGGACCCGAGCACTCAATGCTTAAAGTGATTTTTATTAGTGCAAACTGACTGTGTTTCGACTGACTGAACGTTTCGACGCCAATGCGTCTTCTTCAGAGTTAGGCATGGGCGTCGAAACGTTAGCCTCAACCAGGCTGAAGCGCAAGTGACCTGAGAGTGACTGACAACAACTGTAATAATTCATAGCTTGGTGTAACAACAAATTAATATTTTGTATCTACCGGTATATAAATTAATTGATAATTAACACATTAATTACACATCAATTAATATATTATTATTAATACTAATACAAAAATATAATGATGTTATAAAAAGTGTTACCGAATCATGAATTAATTCAAATTGTATAATATATATATATATATATATATATATATATATAATAACTCTGAGTCCCCTCAATCCACACTGGTCCACAGCAGACTGCCCATGATGCTAAGAACATGTAGTGGTCTGTCCCACGCCTGTGTACCTACCAGCTACTGACCATTACCTCAGGACACTAATCTCCCATATTCATCCTCAGAGGAGTTTAACTATCCAAACCACACAATTGATGGTCCTCGACCGCGACCACAGAGAGGAGTGTAAAACTATGCGGGCTAATGCAGTTCCTTGATTAGTTCTATCAGGTGGTAAACTTCCTCCCTGATTTATTGTTTGGGCCCCACCGTGTTTGGCGATTCAGGACCCCCCATACCCATACCCATACACACACACACACACACACACACACACAAATACACATACACACATGCACAATGCCAATAAAGCATTGTGCTGCGATGAAATTGATTAGGACAATAAATAGGCTCGTGAATCATTGTCTTCCATTTGCATTTAAATGTCCACTTCACTGCAGAGCGAACGTACCGCGCCTTTGAAAGGGAGGGAAGAGATGGCTGTCTGGGGGGGTTTAATGCCTGACTGTGCACTGCCAAACAGCCAGCATCACCGTGGATGTAAACTGCCATAGAGCATAAATGATGAAGTAATTCACAGCAATTACTTACTTTTATACCTATTTTACTCTAATTCCAGGCGTTCATAAGCCAGCAACGAATAAAAAAAAAAACACCAATCCCACGGAAGAATCTTATGAAAAAACTCATCACTTATTGCTGTTTTCCTATTAACTTCTCAGGCGGGAAGCTATAAACTCTTTGTACTGAAAGAAGTTTGTTATCTGTAGGCACAGTAAACTGGTCTCTTGGCTCTAATGAACGCAGGATGCCATTGCTACTAAAACTCAAGGTCATTTGAATGGGTTGGGGTAATCACTACACACGGTAATGGCCAAAGCCTAGAGACACTCTGGTGGTTTAAACAGAGGCTGGCACGGGCCTGATGTTAGGGAGCACTGCGGGTGCCCTTGTGTGTGTGTGTGTGTGTGTGTGTGGCATACCTTCCAAATTTGGTGACCAGGATGCCCACCATCAAGGATCCGATGAGCCCCCCGATGGCAAATACGGACACGGTGAGAGAGTACATAAGGGTCAGCGCTTCCCCGTCTAGCCCGGAGCCATTCCGGCTCATCACCGTCCGGTTGTAGAAGTCCTTAATATACTGACAGAGAGAGAGAGAGGCTTAACACTTCTCTAATAGACAATTGTCCATCTCACATGATTATATGAAGAGAACACATACAGCATTAAAGCGAGAGAGAGAAAGAGAGGGAGAGAGAGAGAAAGAGAAAAGGTGAGTGGTATGGACAGAAAGAAAAAAAGATGAACAGATGTAAAAGAGATACTGTGCCTGTTTCTAACTACTATGCATATGATGCATGCATCATAATAAGAGCACAATGATTTTATACCGTGAGCAACACAACCAATAACAGCAACAACAGCAACAAAAAAAACAAAAAAAGCTAAACAAACGTCTGATCAACAAAGGCCTTTCCTCAGCTTGACCAGTCCAAAAGACCTTTGAAATGAGAGCGCGTCCACTTGGCCGGCATCCTCCTTCCCAGCGGTCCAATTAGCGAGGCAGGAACAGAGCCAGACCAAGTGGACACTCTCATGTGACGTCCGCTTCTTTTTTCGAGCACTCTATCCATCCTCGTCTCTTCTGGCCCTCTGCCTTTTCAGGTGACCAGCTAATCAAATTCCACAGGACTCCCACATTGTCTTTTTTCCCCCAACTTGACAGAGACTCATTCTCCTCACGCAAATTGCTGTTCATTCAAGAGGCAAGAATTTACTTACTGTACAATCTCTATATGTGTTAGCGTCTCAGAGTCACACTTTTCCTAGTTATGCTTTCAAGGCCTTTAGGGTCAGAAAACATATCTATGTATCCTGAAACTAGATGTACCGCATAGCGGTACAAAATATGACCGCCGCTCAGTCCTGTACATCCGTTCCGCGAAAATAAATCACACTTCAATTTGTCTCCATATTTTACTCCATCCCCCACTCTTGAAACTTGTGTGTATGCTTGTTTGGCATGCCTGAGTGTGTGTGTGCGGCTGCACAGAAAGTAGCCTACTGGTGCTGAAAAGGTGAATAGATTGTAGAATAGCCAAAGAAGATGTAGCATTGTTATAAAACCTAAAATCTCTAAACAATCACAAGTAGGGCAGTTCATCACAGTTCATCCATTGCAACTGGATTGATGAAAGGTCACTTACACCTGTAGGCTACATTGTATTTGGGAAAAGCAAAAGGTATCAGCATAATGTTATTTATTTATTTATTTATTTTTTATGTATTTATAAACAAAAACATCTCTGTCAGTTCCATGCCGTTTTCAACAGCTATCAAAAACAAAGGTCATTTTTGGATGGATGGATTTTTTGTGAATGTTTCTTCTTCTACATAAGATTTTAGTCATCTTTAGTTCATGTAATACTTAACAAATTAAGTAACAGTAGTCTGAAACGTTATTGTTAATGCACAAATTAAGTAACAGTAGTCTGAAACGAAATGCTGTTTTACATCTAACCAGTGGTGCAAATAACTGACATGTCCAAATGGGCCTTGATGAAATGCGTCGCTAGACTGTTCATACACATTTTAACGGGCCAAAGTTGAAGAGCTTTTGTCCGTTATTGTTCGTGCAAATATAGGCTGATTCATGTTCCCTTGCATTGTGTAACTGAGGTCCATGGCTAGTCTGGCTTTCATCAGACCAAGCTCAATCTTTTAAGAAATCAAAAAATAAATAGCGGGCAGACCAGGCTGGGTTCACCCAGCCTAGTCCATAGGCACCCGATATTGTTTCATTTTTCGATTGAGATATACACGCTCTGGCTATTCAAAATGCATAAATGCATCAGGGAGTTATGACAAAACGGTAGCTAACAAACTAGATCCTAATAGAAAGCTGTTAGCTTCCCTAAGCTACAGGTAGGATTATAAGGTAGGCCTATTTACAACATAAATTGTCAATAGGCTATGCTGGCGACACAAATAAAATCTCCTTTGGAAACCAATGGCTCACGCCTTACAGTATCAAGCGGACTTAAACTGCCATTTCGTGGCGAAAAGTTGTAATAACATTCACGCAGCTCCATGAGTCAAGGAAAGCGCGAATGAAGTAGCCACTTCTAAATGGGACCCACTACACAGTAGCTTAAGGTGTGTTGCTAAAGCAGCCATAATGAAATGAAGGTGTCATTGTTTGGATACTTCACACACGTGCTTTTTAATTTCACAGACTACAACTACCAAGCTGGAATCAAAGCACATCGATTCCCCTCTCACACCCTGCACGCACTTAAAACAAAATAAACAGGCGTCTCAGTCTCACGCATGTATAGGCAAAACTGTATCAGACCGGTGTAACGTTGGTAAATCTTCCATTGCACAGAATGATTTTGTAGCACGTGCAATAAATGACAGTCGAAAGATACAAAAAGTGCTGCTATCAATTTGCTTGGTATAACCGCATTTATAGTTTTCTACAAATGCAATCAATCAAATGGGCCTCCATCACTCAACCAACGCTAACGGTAACATTACCTAGGTCCTTATTGATATTACAAGATTAACGTACCTGCAGTAAAAACCAAGCATGTCCGATAAACATCCTCAGATTTATTTCGGCTTCAAGAAGAAATGGGAATTACACTTCATGTGAACATCGTCCTATCCTTATTAGATGTTCGCTGCGGTAAATTACAGTCCTTGTAGTAAGTGTCCATTGTTTTTCCAACCCAATTTTAACTTCCAACAAAATTACGTCTCACTGCAACGATGCGCCATCTAGTGGACAAACGACTACTTATCGCCAATACTGAAAATGCAGCCATGATGATGATGATGAATATTTTGGCTTTCTTTTAATCCTACTGAATTTGTAATTATGTATCGGCCGTTCTAATACCGATAGTATGTGGGTGCCTGTGTGTGTGCATGTGTATATGTGTGCACCGCCATTTACAGGCCAATGAGTGTACAGTCACTAAATGTACACATAACCTAATTTTTTTAGACCCCCCCATGGATGAAATTCTTCGAAACTTGGCATACCCCCAGAGAATGCCAGGTCAATCATACACATACAATTTGGTGCAGTTCTGAACATCTTAACTGAAGATAGGGGCGATTAAAGCAGAATAATAAAAACTGTGTCTGCCCTACCCTCCTTTCGGGGGGTCCAGTCCAGCGGGGGGGCTACAGATCAAAACGAAAAATGACGGTTCCATGCTATCCATGTGGGGGTACATGCCCACCAAGTTTTGTGTACCCCGGTCTTTCAGTGTCCCGGGAATCCTTGTTGGTGTACGTCACTAAATGTACACATAAATTATTTTATTGTAAGGCCCCCCATGAACAAAAGTACACAAAACTTGGCATGCATTCGGAGGGTGTCATAATGATCCTACACTTTTAATTGCGTGCAGTTTTGACCTTGTCAGCCAGAGATATTGTGATGAAAACACCTAATTTTTTGCTTTTTAATTTTTAACTAGGTGGCGCTATACATGAAATAAGTGGTAATGGGATGGGTTGACATGCCACCTTAAGACCAATATACATAAAAAAGGTGGACCTCCTAGGCCCTACGGTTCTCGAGATATTCACAGAAAACTGTCTCCGGCCACCTACAGGCCAGTTGGTGTATAGTAACATAAATGAATTTATTGTGTGGCCCCCCATGAACGGAATTCCACAAAACTTGGCGTGCATACAGAGGGTGTCATAATGATCCTACACTTCCAATTTCGTGCAGTTTGGACTATGTTAGGTCACAGATACCTTCAATTACAACACCTCATTTTTACTTTTTTGTGTTTAACTAGGTGGCGCTATACATGAAATGAGTGGTTATGGAATGGGTTGACATGGCCCCTTGAGATCAACATACAAAAAAAAAAAGGTCCTCCTAAACCCTACGGTTTTCGAGATATTCACAGAAAACTGCGTCTGCCTTACCCTCCTTTCGGGGGGTCCAGTCCAGCGGGGGGGCTACAGATCAAAACGAAAAACGATGGTTCCATGCTATCCATGTGGGGTTACATGCCCACCAAGTTTCGTGTACCCCGGTCTTTCAGTGTCCCGGGAATCATTGACGGAAATTTGGGCATGCAAAAAAGAAAAAAAAAAAAAAGCTTCGCTGCGCGGCGGTCATAATAACCATATGACTGCAGTTCAATGTGGGTCAAGTCCCTGGCTGATGGACAGAGATGGACACTATAATTGTGAACCACACCAAGAGGGCATGAGACAATTTAAACTCAATAAGTGTATCACAGGACCAGCACGCTTTCATTAAGTGTTGCATAACTAACTGTAATGGAATTCTGAACTTCTGTTTGATACACTCTCGTGTCAGCAAATGTATTCTTAATAATGGAAAGTTAAAGGCACACCATTTCTCAACAGTGTTGTTCCTATCTATGCATGGAGCATTCCAGAGGGAACCGAGTACAGGGATAGACATCCATATCGAATATGTACCAATCTGCAAAGACTGGTCCATAGTTGGGTCCATCAGGGCGCTTTTTAAGGTGCTTCACAAAAGGTGTAGTTCACAATTGACTGGAAATCCACGTATCAGCTGTGAATGTGCCCAGTGGCCGGCATTCTAGTTCTGTGTGTCACAGGCACGCCAGTGTGCTGCGATTCCGGAATACAGTAATCACTGACGATGGCTTGCTCCAGAAAGGAAAGGGCTGAAGAATCCTATGGAATCTGTGTGAGGCACATTCCCTCGGCCTAGCCTACGCTGAGGTTACAGAGGCCAGACTCATCCTGGGACCATCCCATCCGCATTCCTGATCTGATGACACATGTGGCCCACCAAATAAAGCCTGAAAAGCTTCTCTGTTAACCAGGGAAGATTTGGAGGTGATACCGTCTTCTTCAAAATGCCACTTGTATGTAAGAAAGTTGGGCCTGTTATGCTGAAGTATGTACAAATGTCCACACGACTGTTAACTGGGGCTTTATCAGAGAAACTGTATTAATAAAAGAGACATTTATATTTCTTTTCCAACCCACATGTAAGCAACATAATCAGATTTAGAAGTTTGTTTGTAAACAATAGTTCTACACTACTCCATTTTGGAGAAGCGTAGGCATGCGTTCCAGGGCGCTCCAGAGTGTCATCACTTCCAAATAGGCCTATTAGAATAGTCCAGATCTACATGGGAGAAGGGCCTCAGTTCACTCTCTATCATTTGTATGATTCCAACCAATTACTGTGTATATAGTCATTGGGTCCAAAACAACAATAATCTTCTATATAAGAGGCCATTTACTGTAACAATAATGTTCAACTTGAGAGACTAAATTTACTAAAAATTAAGCTAAAACACCAGTTATACTGCCCTCTAAGTCACATGGATTAACATTTAAAATATCTAACCAACAAGGGGGAAAACAAATAAAATAAAATGTAAAAAGGTTTATACTCTTACCTTTGATGGAGAGTTGACCACAGCCAAGTTATAGCCATAGAGCATGGAACTACCAAAGGAGGTGAGAAATGCAACCGCCAATAACGAGCCAGTAAGATGCTGCATAAAAGCGGAAAAAAAAATAACTGAGTAACAAATAAACAGATAAATAGATAGGAGGACTGACAGACTGATAAGACCAACCGTTATGACCTCTGAGATATAGAGGTCACATTGTGTTCCTGGGCTGAGTTAATACTGCAATATAATTCGTTCCATATTAAACTCTATGGCTGTTGACGCAAAATTACATTACATTACATTTAGCAGACACTTCTTGACCAAAGTGACTTACATATGTCAGCTATATTACAAGGGATCACATTGTCCCTGGAGCAACTTGGGGTTAAGTGCCTTGCTCAGGCACAACGGTGGAAGCTGGGAATTGAACCGACAACTTTCAGGCTACTGCACGCTAGCCCAGCTTCTTAACCACTACACTACCACTGCCCTAGCAAAATAGACATCAAGAAGTGTTATCAACCCTGGCACCTTGCATTATCCATGTTTAGAAGAACAGTACATATATCATACAGGGTGTATGATGCAGACGTAGAATCATACTTTTAGTGTCAAAGTGACCCACTAGTGAGAAATGCAGAACATTAAACCATATATTGGAATATTGGGCCCAATGCAGAACATTAACCCACATATTAGAATATTGGACATAATGCTCTATTCCACTTTCTCTCACCTGGTTACAAGGGGTTATACCAATAATGAATGTTAACCAGTAAGCATTACTACAAGAGTATAGTGTGGTGTAATAGACACAAAGTAAGCCTATTAGGGAAAGCATGAATCTCAAGCTGTGAGAAAAAAGCTTGGAAATTGTTGAGCAGCTTAGCTGGCCTGCTTCTGTACCACACTGGCAGTTGTTACACTGTACACTGTGGTTGTTGTTACACTGCACACACAGTAGTAACCCATATTCACAATAACTTTTTGCAATCTGTGAACTTTGGTAGAATGTAGTGTAGGCTATTATCATAGGCCTAATATCTTTGTGTTCGCACAATCTGTTATTACATGACTCCAACACTACTGATTGTCAGTTGTAGGGAGATGAGGATGAAAGAGAGGGAGAGAGAGGGAGAGAGAGACGCTATCACGCACAGGAACTTGACTGAGATGGAGCTGGATAGCTCTGATCATGGGCGGAAAACTTAATTTGGAGCTGTAAGTGGTCAGATGCGGCTACTTATGCATACAACACACGTGAGAGCCGATGCTAAGACAATGTCTTGTGACATTTAATCAGCGGTATGTCCCACTTATCTGATGCGCAGAACAAAGATGACTGAAGCTCACTGGTTGTTTGATTAATGGAGCTGAGTATCAAATTAATCAATATTATTAATCTTGCCTGACGCAGAAATAGAACACTAAATGATTTCAATGCACGACACAAGTCATATCAGACCGAAAACAAAACTGACGTTTCTGATATGTGAGTATAGATTAATTTTCAAAATTGTTCAAAATTCAATTCAACATATATTTTAACAATGCCCACAACATCAATTTGGCTAGGGTTACGCTGTAAGTAGGCTACAGTTATACTCAGTTGGTCTACATTTGGGAGATGATGCAGGCTTAAAGACTCCTCATCAGAATGCAGAATATAGCCTAGTAGTCTATATTCCAAATACCAATTAGCGAGCATCAACAAAAAGCTGATTCGACGTACGTGTTAAACACATTGGTTAACAGTCTAGTTTACGTTGCTTAATTAAAAATGCTTACCGATGCGATCCTCCCAGGTGGCGTTATTAAAACTTCCTCAGCCATTTATACACTGTTGAATCTACGAAGGAAAATCCCAGACTTAAACGAAGAAGAACTTGACCTAAAAAGTTGACTTTACGACTACTTTCAGATGAGACTACCGGCATTACAACTAGATAAGTTCATTTTGGAAGGGCAGGCGTGGTCATGTTCGATTTGCCGGCGGAGGACCCATTAAGGATTTAGTGAGCGATGGTCGGTCCTGACATCCCAAGCATGGCAATGTCTATCCTGCCCCGTCTTCTTCCTCGGTAGCAGTGGCCTTGTGGCCCGCGTAATGAGCAGAATCATGTGATGGAGAGCAACGTGATTCTGAGAGAAAGGCTGCTGAAATCAATTAGCTAAGTGAATTTACAAAGACCGCGGTTCCTGCGACGGGAGCCAATGGAAACTCTGTGAGTTGAGTTACCTACAGTATAACGACACGGCTACATTTCTTAACGCTGATATCTGTTTATAGTCTGAACGCGAACGCGTGTTGGATCAAAACATTGCACGCCTTAGTCTGCTAATTGAATGAGTTTAATCATAATCTGAAATTGGGGATGTATTTGGGTCCATGTATTTGGGTCCAGGTTTAGATAGTAGGCCCATACTACTGTAGGGGCCCCCATGATGAAATCCATTCGATTATCTCTGCACTGATGTGCTGAGATCAGGGGCCATAGCCTAATTTCTTTCCATGGAAATGCACTTACTTACAACTTTCAAATGATCTAACTTGTAGGTTAGACGGGCCATGCCTCAATTGAGTGTAGTTTGAGGAAAAATGTAAAGCATACTATGCAAGTAGACTTACATGTGTTATAAGCACTGTGTATAAATATATTTAAACCAGTTTTCTACTGATAGCATGATGTCCCTACATTGAAAGACATTTATTATTAAATTATATGTATTGGTTACACATATTTGTCACATTCATTGAAGGGTATGGTATTTAGCAGACACTTTTATCCAAAGTAATTTTCAGTATTAGAATAGATTAACTTTAAATAACGATTTAACCTTTTTCTCCTTTTTGTGGAGCTTGGATCTAGATCTGTAATATTGACATGGTAATCTGAACCATGAGGCACTCAACTAATGCAAATTATGGGTGTTGTCTCTCAATTATGTACATAATAAGCGAAGGTGACCATGAGCGTCAACTCCATATGCTCCCCACTGAAAGCCTGAGGTCGGCTGCTGTCATCATATGATTCCCTTCCTGGGTATGATGCTGCCTTGTGGGCTACTAATCAATTAGGATTTCGCATAAGCGAGAGATCAACCAGACCCTAATTCCACACCCCACCCTGCCATGCTGGATGAACTAATCGGCCGACTAAGTGAACAAGTGTGCCTAATGGTTGACATGCCAGCAATTTGAAAAGAGGAAATCAGTGGTAATGACGTAAAACTGGAATGCGAGTATATTAATCTTGCTCCTGTTTAGCTGACCACTTCATCTCCTGCTTGGATATGGGCTGTGTTTTTTCCTTTGTACGTCTGATTTGACTTTTGGGTCATTCTGTGTCAGATTATCGTGATAATCATTATCATTAACATGGTTGTTCAATTTCAGTAAACATAGTATTTACATTAAATAAGGAGCTGGAAAAGAGCTTTAAAACTATATGAAAGCCATTTCTCTGAAATTGAGGGAGATATGGTAAGTCAAAGTCATAGTCCCCCTTCTAAATAATTCAAACTTCATTAGGCCAAATCTCCCTTAATATTGAGCCAACTGATTTCAGTTTCATGGCTTTCTTATATGTCCGAATCAGCATTCCAAGTTTCATTCAAATCTGTGGCAATGCGGTCCAAAAATGTGATGATTTGATACGCAATAACCCTTTTACTAATATGAAGTCATGGAGCCAATCAAAGGGAATGGGGAGAATCTAATCATACATTAGCCCAGCATGCAGTCATACCCTCTGTCTCCTTAGGGGACAAGAAAGGAGGTTCTACATAGTGAACAACACAACACTGCTATGGCCACCACAACACTGTAAAGGTCTAAGTCTAAAACAAAGTAAGTATAAGTATATAAGTATAAGTATATATACTCTTTTGATCCTGTGAGGGGAATTCGGTCTCTGCATTTATCCCAATCCGTGAACAACACTCAGCACACAGTGAACACACAGTGAGGTGAATCACACACTAATCCCGGCGGAGTGAGCTGCTTACAACAACAGCGGCGCTCGGGGAGCAGTGAGGGGTTAGGTGCCTTGCTCAAGGGCACTTAAGCCGTGCCTACTGGTCAGGGTTCGAACTGGCAACCCTCCGGTTACAAGTCCGAAGCGCTAACCAGTAGGCCACGGCTGCCCCGTAATATATCAGCCTGATCTGTCTGGGCCTATTTGACCACAATAAAGCTATAAAATATTACAGATGCGGTGGTGGCTCAGGAGGTAGAGGAGTCGTTCAGTGTCGGAAGTGTCCTTGAGCAAGACACTGAACCCCAAACTGCCTCCAATGTGCTGATTGGTGCCCTGCATGGGAGCATCCGCCATTGGTGTGTGTGTGTGTGTGTGAATGGGTGAATAGTGTACTCTGTAAAGCACTTTGAGTGCTTGGAGGGGTACTCCATTTAGCAGTCCGTTTACTATTAATAGATATCCTATGATATTTGTGTAAACCTGAGGATTGTAATTCAAAGCTGCAGTTGTGATTGTGATGATTCTGAAGTCCAGAATCTTGGAAGGTCAAGAAGTGAGTCCCTTCCGAGTCAAACATTCAGTGATGAAGCAGTCTTTGCTTATTTTGGTAAGTGGATTCACTGGTTATTCGTCATATAGGGCTTGAGGAGACCATGTTGACATCTACATTGTTAGCACTCTCTTTTCTGCATTTGGGAGGTGGGGAGGTTAAACCATCCAAGCACCTCTGTTGTTTTTTCTTCTGTTTATTTATCCTTCCATCCACCTCTTCATCTCAGTCTCCATCCATCTATCCTTTCAGTAAAGAGCTCTACCATTTGTCTTCCTTGGGGCAGCGCCCGTCAGACTTTTCTCCTTAACTCTGAGGCATTTATGAGGTCTGGGAGATTGACAGCTGAAATGGTTCTGGGACTATTTCAGACTCGAGCTTGAGCCAGGCACCTCGGTTGGGAAAATGAGCTCAGTGGCTTGAGTCCAGTCGCTCACTCTCTTTGATGCTGACCTCAGTGCACGTGCAAAAAGATTGAGTAAGGCACAGTTGTAACTCTAGTCCTGCGTTACTCATGCAGTTCCATAAAAATTGTGAAGACACTATAGTTGGTTGAGGAGGGAAGAATATTAGTATTGCGAGCTAGAATTAAATAGCTTTTCATTGCTAAGCTGCTGTTCAGGTGCTTGACTGATATGAGGGTTATTTCTTTGTGAGGCCTGACTGTGGACATGACTGTATAGAAGGTACTATGAATTTATACTATAAAATCTATGCTTGTCAAATGGCAAGGCAAAAGTATGCTAGTCTTTTGCCATATCCCCAGAATACACACATTTAAATTGTCATGAAGAGGTACATATAATGAATAGAAACAAAGCCATAAAGATGGTCATCAGTGTTGATGAAATCCTTACAAATTATTCTTCAGAAATGAATCTGTCCATAAAACAATTATGATCAGATTTACTAACAATCCATAAAACAATTATTATGACATCTAGCAATAATTAGCATACCATGATGAACCAAAGATGTACAGTACAACTGAGCTTCTCTTCCCTTTCCAAGCGAGAGTTTTAGCTGAAAACAGTGATGGCAGACTCCTACCTGCATGCTGCTAACACGCCCTGCCCTCCGCATCGAGCCACCAGAGACACTGACCCTTTTGTCCAAGTGTAGATATTCCTCAGATGCTTGCAGGGTGTGGGCTAACACAGCCAGCAGGTCCCATGTGAGACGGAATCTAATCTGAGAAGACAATTGTCTTTTTATGGCTTGCAGGAGGTGGCCCTTGAACAGAGATAAACTTAGAACATATCATCACTGGTCACGCTTTACTTTGATAGTCTGCCCTCAGACTATCTACAGATGCTCTACAAACGATCTGTTGACACTATGTTAACTACAATATATGGTTAAGGTTAAGGTTAGGGATTAAATTTGGTTATGGTGATGTTCAGTAATTGTTCACAAACAATTTTACATACTGAACTTGAATGTTAACAGATGATCTGTTAAGACTCTGAGGGCCTTCTAGTGAAGTGACATCAGTCGATAACCTTCTCACCTCATACTCCCTCTCTTACTCCTTTTCTCTTTAATTAGCTGATTGTGGGAACAAGAGGAAGAGGGAACGTTTTTGGACATATCTTGGCTGAGGTGACTGACCCGGTCATTTCTGACCTCATCGTGCCCTCAGCCAACGTTCGCCTGTGCGACTACGATGCACCACAAATGAAATCAGACAGGACCCGACGCTCATTATGTGACCTGAGAGATCTCTTGTGCTGCGCTTCCACACTGGCTGCCAATCGTCGCTCTGTAATTGAAGGCATTAGTGTGGTTCAAATTGGATTATCAGAAATATGACATGGAGGATTGTGAGCCACTATGAAATCTACAGTGCATACATTAAGTAAGGCACATGCTCTCAGGCGCATTCCTAAGCACGATCAGTGTCATGCACGTGTTTACAGTGGCAGAAAAGGAGAGAAAGAACTCACACAGTTGGTTGAGAGACTGATAGAGAGATTTCATTAACATTGAGCTATACCCTTGTACGTAACCTTACAAATTGTAATCTTTCAAAGCACAGTATCATATTGGCAAATGGAACTCATGTTGGATCATTTTTCCTGTGGAGTTGTTGCTCTAATTGAACTGAGTGTTGCTGGTCAAGTGCCTCTCTTTCTCTCTGTTGTTGATGTCTGCTCTTTTAATCATTTGCTTTCCTCTTTGCCTCCTTGACTCATTCTGATTCCCCTCCTGTTCTCTAGTTTCTTTTTTTTTAAGTAAAATTTTTTGGCTCTTTTGCCTTTATTTGGACAGGACAGTGAAGACAGACAGGAAGCAAGTGGGAGAGAGAGAGATGGGGTGGGATCGGGAAATGACCGCAGGTCGGATTCAAACCTGGGTCCCCATGGGCACTCAGACCCGTATATGGTACAGGCGCTGTAGCCTACTGCACCACAGCACCTCCCTCTCTAGTTGTTTCTTACCTCCTTTGACTCTCTCTATCTCTCCACTCTTCTTTCATTCCCTCTTTCTCTCAGTTTCCCACTACATGTCTTTCTCTATTTCACATCCTCTCTCTACCCCCCCCCCCCTTCCCTCTTTGCACCAGACTCTAGGGTGTTCTGTAGATTGAGTGGCTCGTGTAGTTGATTACCAGCGTGTCAGTTAGGAGCGCGTTGCAGACCTGATCATGTTAGGAGCGACTGAGATTGATGGCGGCTCTCGGGAGCCCATCACTCCACGGCTGGCTGAATTCCAGGTGAATGCAATCAGGGACGCTGACACCTAATGCTGGGATGCCGGTGGAGGCCGATCCCCCTTGTGTTGTCCTCCTTTGCGGGTCAGAACTGTGGGACTGTCTGTGTCTGTGTAACCACACGATGAGATGCTTCACTTACAGGGGGCCAGAGGCAAGCATGCATTAAATATGTTTTTACTGTATTAGGCATTCAATTAATTCAAACTGTATTATTTGCAATATGTGCCAGTATTTTGTGTGTGTGTGTGTGTGTGTGTGTGTGTGTGTGTGTGTGTGTGTGTGTGTGTGTGTGAAAATAATGGACAAAGCAGCGTAGAGTTGGGCAAACAGTGGCACTGAATACTGAGTGGGTGAATGCTATTCTTCCAGACCGTGCATCCAGCTAAAAGTGGGATCAGTGCCACAGCATGTCGGAGCTGACAGCCCTGATGATGTCTGGGATGTAGTGATGTTCCCAGAGCGTGGAGGCCCTCTTGTGGCTGTTCCACTGACCTCCAGTCAGCAGAACAAAGCCATGGGGATTTGTTGTACACTCCACATTTAATGAGCATTAATGGCTTGATAGACGTCATTTTTTTTCCAGACGGGTTTTTTTCAGACTTATTTTTCCCTAATTTTGTTCGTACGTTTGTGCATTATGGCTTCATGGAGGTAGCGTTTGGCTGATGAGAGAGAGATTTTGGCAGGATCTAGTGTGACTGTCCCTAACCAAGCATAACACATACGGATGCTTGGGAAAAGCCTGTGTGTGTATGTGTGTGTGTGTGTGTGTGTGTGTATGTATGTGTGTGTGTGTGTGTGTGTGTGTGCGCGTGTGCGTACGTCTGTGTGTGTGTGTGTGTGTGTGTGTGTGTTTGCGTGTGCGTGTGCGTGTGCGTGCCTCTGTGTGTGTGTGTGTGCATGTGTGTGTGCAAATGGCGGCTGCCGCATCTGCGAGACGGCATACATCACTCTGTTTATCGCCACTGCTGCTAATTGAACAGAGACTCACGGAATGGTGCCCCCATGTGTTCCGTGGCGCCGCCGCACCATTGGCTGCTGCCGCGGCGACGCAGCCATTAATGAGACAGGGCCTGGAAGATGGATTACCCTCTGCCATATTGCCCATCATCCCCAATCAAGAACCACCCATGGAAATTGATTGTTCTAATTTGCTCTCATTATTATTATAATACCCGGACAAAATAACACACATGGCTGGCTGTCAAAGGCATGAAAAGCAGCCATTAGTTATGGGGGAGACAGCAAATGCGTTTTATGAGTTTTGCAGTGAGTTGAAACGTTGGACGCAAACACGTCTTAATCAGATTTTCCTCCCTCGATCACGGTGATATAGCATCTAATTATCTCCACTTCAAAGAGTCGAGGAAGAGAGACGGAGAGAGAAAGAGCGAGGGAGAAAAAGAGAGAGAGAGAATGAGACAGAGGAAGAGAGTGTGTACACATCCATTTATATTTTAATGTCACTGTCGCGTTTTTACTTTGTGACTAATGTGCTGAACTTTCTCACAGGAAAGAACAGAGGGGGCGAATGCTGATTCGAATGGCAGCAAAATAAACTTTAAAATATT
>NC_055972.1:23366686-23369186 GCF_018492685.1 Alosa sapidissima | reverse complement strand
AAAAGTTTCATCCAGGGATTTCTCTGGGAAAGCAATTTTGTACGAGTCCACAGTCCAAACAAACACATGCGTGTTGGATACTAAAATATTAAACATGTTAAATTATGCATTTCACCCCAAAACTAAACAGAAGAACAAGACAGTTGCAGTATAATCTGCAAGTGTCATTAGCAGCGCAGCATAAACTCCTTGTGAAGCACACATCTCATATCACCACTGCCGCACCCCAGAGATGTTCCACCCATTTGTAACGGGGCTGTTTTCTACCATCTCTCCTGAGATGTTGTGGTAGCTGTCTGGATCAACCAGGAGAAAAACAGCTGGAGATAGGACACGACAGCGAAAGGAAAAAGAGCTGGAGAGAAGAGCAGGGAGTAGAGAGAAAGGAAGAAAGGAAAGAAATGAGGAGGTGGGGAGAGGAGCGGAGAAAGGCGAGGAAGAAAGGAGAGAATGAGATTGGAGAAAAGACGAGAAAAGAAAAGAGGGTGGATACAGAAAAGATGAGGGAAGAGGAGAGGGTGAATACAGAGAAGATGAGGGAAGAGGAGAGGGTGAATACAGGAAAGAGTGAAAAGGTCAGGCAATGGCAGGGATGTAGTGGTAAAATAAGAGGTGGGTAAACTATGAATTCTGTGATCACAGTGTGGTGGACTGCGCCATGAGGTAACAGATTTTTTAAAAAGGCATTCAGAACATGTTTGATGATGGTGGAGGTTATTGTCCAATGTCTATAACAATACCAATGGTATTAAATGGTTCATAGAGTGTTGATGAGTGTTGATGGTAATTTTGATACCACAGATGAAATAGAGACACAGTCAGAACAATAGTATGAAAAATCAGAAACAGAGTTTTATTTACAATGATGCACATCAAGGGAGAGACAGCATGACTTGACCTAAAGATCCAACAGCTGCTCTAACTAGACATGGAAATAGTTAGGGTTTAAGTATCCTTCCAGGCTGACGGGAGATGGCATTGGTCATCCCATCTCACGTGGACTACACTGAATCAGACTCTGATTAGTGGCAACCTAGCAATCCGGAGCAGATAGCTACTGACACAGCCATGCAGAACAGTGAAACACTGCAAAGTCATAATATTCCCGCTTATCTAAATACATAGTCACACACAGATATACACAGGACAGTACAGATATCATACAGTAATTACATAGAATCATACTTTTAGTATCAAAGTAACCCACTAATGAGAAATGCAGAACATTAAACCACATATTGGAATATTGGACATACTGTTCAATTCCACTTTCACTCAGTGTATTGTGAATGTGGATAATACAGTGTAATTTTTGAATGTTAAACGTTGCAATTAGTGAATAAACTCTTTTGACAGGTGGATAAACTCTAATAAGAGGTAGATAAACTCTATTTCTGAAATTTTAGTGGATAAACTGCATTTACTTGTGTTTAGCCTCCACTACATTCCTGGGAAAGGGCTAGGAGAACTTAAAAAGGGAGGTGCACAGCAGACAGGAGAAAAAAAAGAGATAAGAAGAGAGGGGGAAGACTAGAAGAGGAGAGGTGTGTGTGCAGTTAAAAGTGAGCTAAAGTGCTGATGCTGCTCAAACTCAGACAGCCCCCCTTCACCCACCCCATGCCCCTCTTATATAGCTCCTCAGCTCCCCCGGATCCACCCGGCCGCCCCTCCTACTTATTACCAGTCAGAGTTTATTGGGAAATTGTTACATTATGCGAAGTGTCTAACAAATTGCTTATGCTCCCGTAATTGGATTACAAGAGCCTGCACGGTCTCCCATCGGTAAGATTAGGCGGGCCGGGCTCCCACCGATCCCACTAGCCAAGCAGTAATTTTATTTGTCTTGCCTCGCTCTCCCTCTCCTAACAACACGAGCATCCTCTCCTCCTCAGCCTGCTTGCCAGATGTCTGTTCGGAGGAGCAGCCCTTGTTTTCTGGCCCCTAACAATGCAATTACAGAGCTGCCGATTGGTAGTGTGTGTGCATTAAGTACCTCGGCCCACCTCTTTGAACGAGGGGGATTGATGAAGGGGGACGCCTCCATCCCTGGCCTGAGGGAGCGGAACTTTCCCTCAGGATGGTTGCGGTGCGAGATGCGGGCTGTCGTCAGGGTAGTGGTCACGAGTGCAGGTGCAATGCGTAGAGAGACACGGTCATAAGCAACTGCACACACTGTTCTTTACATAGATGCATGGACAGATAACCATACACACACACACACATAAACAACAAGATCATGGATACCTGCATGTACACACATTTTCACAAATGCATATCCACATACAGTCACAGACCCAGTACATAAAGCACATGCCCAACAAATTAATACAGTCTACACAAACATGCACACACACACACACACACACACACACACACACACACACACACACACACACACACACACACACTCCAAACACAACCACATACAAAGACACACACAGCCATTTGCATACATATTGTGCTGTGAGGGCATTCCCATGCAGAGATGATTTGTGCCTCT
>NC_055972.1:23256686-23361686 GCF_018492685.1 Alosa sapidissima | reverse complement strand
AACCCTTTACAGTCCTCTCCATATTGTCGAAGTCAGCATTGACAAGTGTGACAGCCAGGTAGTGTGAAACAAATATGGCAAGGCCCTTGAATTAGACTTCACTGCATACTACTGTGTCAAAGCAACTTTGAAAGACAGCTTAGGCTGCGAGGCTGTTTTCCAAAGCTGCATCGAGGCAGTTTCAAGAACTGCCCATTTCTAAACGCAGTGAAGCACTGTTGTCTGCATCGCAGATCCCTCAAAGAATTTCGGTGCAAACTTTTCTCCAAAGACAGTTGTGTTGCAGTATGCAGTGAATTTCACACCGTTGGCGGTACTAGTGATGCAACACTAGCCTCCCGTGGTTTTTGTGAAATTTAGTAACAGGGAAACATTTTGAGCATGATACCAGAGCCAGCCCACTAAATAAGACAGCACAGCAACATCAGTATGCACACATTCTCTTCCTCTCTCTCTCTCTCTCTCTCTCTCTCTCTCTCTCTCATTATCCTTTTCTATCTGTTTCTTTTGCTCTTTCAGTCTCTCTTTTTCTTTCACTGTTAGGCTCTCTTTCTTCCTCTCCCTCTCTTACACTCTTCCTCTCTTTCTATTTCTCTCTCTCTCCCTTTCTGTCTCCCTCTCTCATACAGGCTTAATGTACCTCTCCTAAATCCCATTAAGTGACAGGCGGTTGAAACAGCTTGAATGTGTGGAGCTCACGCTCGAGGGAGCGGGCCAAACTAGAAGGCCTGGCACCGAGTCAACGGCGACAGAAGCCAGTGCCACTCCGCCTCCTGACAGACAGGAGCGACAAAAAGCCCGTCAGCACGCTCGCCACTTACACACCCGAGCCAGCAGGGACGCTGGCCATACAGTATTTAACTCCGATCACATGGTCCAGATGACTCGCGTGTGGCCAACTGGCTGGCGTAGAAATTGCGCGATACAAATTGGATTGGTTTGTTTTTGGGTTGACTTGAGTTGCTGTGAAAAGAGTTAATTGTTAATGTTTACAGTGTTACAGTGGTGAAAAGGTGCATAAAACTAAAAGCAATTCTACACAGATTGTTAATAGTTGTGGATTCTAAATGCTGGAAGGATACTCAAAGTTTTTTCCATTTTGTTTTCTGTTTCTATTTTTTTTTTTTCGATTTATAGTAACCCCTTTTGTGACCTTCTGAAAGAAAATGACATACCCTGGAGCTGTTTTTCTCTTGCCCAGCAAACAAACTGCCAATCTCTGACCGCATATGGCACACTGCCCCACCTGAGGAGAAGGATAAATTACTTTTTTATATAAATTGTGAAAGGTTGTATCAGGAAAAGGATTATAGGTGGAAAACTTGTGCTGTGTGGGTCACCCTTTCCCTGCCTATCCTCTTTAAATGGTAACGTAACATTTGGACCTGGCGATCAAACATCAGGTCCAATTTGTGTTTTCGTGGGAGAGACCTATAACACCCCTCACCATATATCCACAAACTCACACACCACCCAGTCCCTATAGGGCATTCACTTGTCTATCTTGCTGACATTTTACCTGGGAGCTTAGCACTCCTCAGCTCTCAAATCACACAGCCTATGGTCTGAACTCTGAGTCCTGCATTTTGTATGGAGTAGTATGAAAACCTTTGTGGTAAAAAACAAATCTTTGTTTAAGTTAGTTGTTGACAGTACTTCAGAGGATTCACACTGTTATTGTGCCATAAATGAAGAATAGGGGCACACTTTGACTTGACGCCAATATTATTGATGATTGTCAGTTTTTGTGAGGATATTAATTCACATTAGTCGTGTATTAATAAACATGAATGTAGGCTACAGGCTGTTAGTCTCCCTCACAGGGTTAACGTGGATGTTTACAAATGAAGAGTGATTTTAATTTTCCTTTCTCTAATGAGATAAAGAGATGCGGCTTGTCCAAAGCAAATTCCAGCGCTATTTTTCACCATATTCATCAACCACTCCGGGCTGAAGGGTTCATTACCATCAAATTAGTGATAAAAATCATGCCAGCGCACTGAAATGATGTGGAAAGACAAGGCTGATAAGATTAATGATAAATACATTAGCCGGGGCTTCGT
The DNA here is from genome assembly GCF_018492685.1 of Alosa sapidissima. Taxonomy (NCBI): domain Eukaryota; kingdom Metazoa; phylum Chordata; class Actinopteri; order Clupeiformes; family Clupeidae; genus Alosa; species Alosa sapidissima. The sequence continues at coordinate 23,359,623 of NC_055972.1, read as the reverse complement.
TTAAGCTGTACGGGACTCATCAGATCCCGGTGTCTTTACACAGCCTGAGGGGAAAACCTCAGCACGGCGAGTGATTACACACACACTAGTTTAGAAACGTCCGCTTCAGTGAGGCTTGGTGGCATTAGCCCCATCACAGGTGTCGGTCGGGCTGAATTCACGAGGAACGTCTCGCGAATGTGTTGAATGGAAGGAGAGCGCTAGCGTATCCCCAGCAGCGCGCGGAAATTTTCTTTGTCTAGTTGGCAGCTTGCTCCGCGCGGAGCCCAGTGTGCCTTCTTGGCAAGAGGTAGGGGTGAAATCAGATTCGCCGTATAACAGGCGCCTGTTCGGCGACGCGACATTACGGGAAAGCTTGGGACATCCTGCGGACAGAACGCACTGCTGTGACATATCGCCACAGCTGACAGCCTTTAACGTCCCATCTAATTTATGTCGTGTGGGGAGCCGGAATGAAATGTTAATAAAGAATCTCTGCATCACATAATCTTAACTGCAGCCTCGGGCCTCTCCCTACATCTGTCACTGACATAGATACTGGGGGATAGAGAGAGAGAGAGATAGAGAGAGAGAGTGGGAAGAGCGAGGGACCTGGAAAGATGAAAGAAAAGAGGTGGCTTTTGAGCATTCCCTGTTTGAGATATTGAGACACATGGATATTGGAATGTCGATGTTGGATGTGACTTTTAGCATTAAGTCAAACATGTTTGTTAGACATCGAGCAGTTGTCTTCACCTTGATGCCATGATTACACTGACTAAATGACATTTATGATGATTGATGACTATATCTACCTCACTGAAAGCCATTAAAGGACTTGGCTGCCTGGATTGGTTAAACATGATATTGACTTGCTTTGAGTTCACTCAGTCATAGGTATGTGAGAGATGACCAAGGTCATTTGTACCGGCATGGGCCTGAAGAGGGCAATGTGAGCACATTTCAAGGTGATCTCTAGGCTCATTTACACCCATTAGGGCAATGTGCCATGTCTGACCACTGACAAAGCTAGTGAATGAATAGTCTGTATGTCCTGTGAAGGACATATTATACCCTGTATAAGCTGTATGTCCTGTATAGTGTAGGCTATGTCTGACACTAATCACCTGCAATAGGTGGGTTTGTATTTGCGAACATGTCAAGGAATAATTTGGATATAGATTAAGCCCTATAATAGACACCGCCCAATTTCACCATTTACTGTTCTTAAATTATGTTTATTGAATTAAATTATGTATAGCTAATACGGTCACTGGATTTCAGATCAGACAAAAGTCTAGGCTTTATCAGCTGTCTCAATTCACTTTCCCATCCATCAAAATGTTCAAAAAGATGGAAAACAATATATTTGTATCTCAGATTGGTTTACATTGGTTTGACACATTTTTCTACCTTTCAGATTTATGATAGAACATTGTAATTCTATAAAACGTTTGATACAAACTGTAAACGTGGAATAATACAAACTTGGGGTGTCTTCTTAGTATCCCTGGTCAACTGCAACACATTTGAACTCAAATACAGAACTGCACATCAGCTAAATGTGTGGGTGTCTGTTTGGGCAAAAGTGCAAAAGTGTCGTAAATGGAAAAGTTAAGTGTAAATAGTTAGTTCAGTAATTATCCTGAGGTTAAAGTTAATATATTGTGCCCAGCGGGAGGGCTTTTATAGTCTTTTTTGCCTTATATCTCCCACTCTTTCCCATATCACTGGGGGCGCAAGCAGACATGTGAGAAATTAAAAGCCAAGCCCAGACTGATTACTGCTAACTGCTCTGATGTTCGCACACAAATTGAGAAGGTGGACACTGGTATGGGGGTCTAACTGAAGGGTAGGATGCCATTTGAGAGGGAAAAAATTGGAATGAGATAAAAGGAAATGGAATCGATAGTAGGCTATATCTCCGTATGTGAAAAAAATACAGCCCATGCCCAAGTAGTTGTCATGTCTGTAATGGTCACTTGTTCGGTTTCTGTCCGTGGACCATTGGGTTTTGTGGTCAGATTCAATTTCAGATATTTTATTGTGGCGCCGTCACCCCCATTAGTGCTCATTTCCTTCACACCAGTCGTGACTTTGGGGGACCGGAGGAATTTGAAGGCCAATTGACTTTTAATATGAGTCACGCTGTGATCGCCCCACTCTCGTCCCCCGCCTACAAATTAGAAATGGCAAACAGAGTGGCCAATGCCAAACATGTGTGTTGTGTACCATCTCTCCCTTGATGTCAGTCTCTCTATTCAGTTTGCTCCCTCATCCAAACGCTGCTGTGTGGTAGACACCTCATTCTGTGCCACACTGGTTGACGGAATGGTGGAAAAGGTTCTTTAAGCTCACTGTGGCCAGGATAAAATTCTATTTACTAAGGCACCACAGCCCTTACTTGCAGCAACATCTGTGTATGACAATGAGTTGTATGTTATGGGTATAATGACCACATTGTTAATGCTTAGTAGTTTATTCCTAAATAACTGTTAGTAATTGTTAATAATATATATTATTAACATTTAGTAGATTATTTACAGACATTGTTAATGTTAGTAATGTCTAATTTAATATTACTATTATAAAAATCATATACATCATGTTTTGAAGCATTTAAGTCTATTTAAGTCTTTAATTTCAGTCATTGAAGCAGCTTCTATATAATAAGAACAGGCCTTACAGCAGGTCTTAACATGAACAATATGTGAAAAAAGGACAAGCAGTATGTGCTTATGTGTGCCAGTTTTTAACATTGTGCTGCTTGGCTTCCAGTCAGCCAGATTGGACATGGGAGCCCTTTGTTATTTCACATGGCTTGTCCCCAAAACTACTGCCCCCTACAGGTCACGACTGCACAGTCAGCAGGCTCCCAGATCCACTCATTCATTAGTATGCACAGTCTTTCTCTCTCTCTTTCTCTTTTTTTCTCTCTCACTCCCTCTCTCTCTCTTTCTCTCTCTCTCACACACACACACACAGACACACACACACACACAGACACACACACTCCCCTACTTGGTCTTTCTCTCTCACTCTAATGGTCTGAGTCCCTCTCTCTCTCTCTCTCTCCCTCTTTCTGTCTCTCTCCCTCCCTCTCTCCCTCTGTGTGTGGCAGGAGAGGAGGACTGGGGCGTTTGGCGAGACAGTATTTTATCCACGCTTGCCAGTGTTATGAGGCTGTGTGTGAGAGAGAGAAAGAGAGAGAGAACGAGAGAGAGAGAGAGATTCACATTATCGTAATGGGAAAGTCAGAGCAGCAAGATGATGCCCCGGAGCCACAGCACTGATTGGCTGCCGAAGCTGTATTTATATATAGAAAAGCCGAGTTCACTCCTAGTTCAGCGCAGAGGATGAGGAAGGGCCTGCCCGGCCCCGCCGATTTATCTCCTGCCTGCCTGCGACATTTTATGAAACTCCAAAGCCCACCAAAACAGTTCCGAGGACACTTATTCGACCATGGCGATGGCCGTGCCCCCGATTCACTATGTGAAAGGTCATTCTGAGCCAGTATTTCCTCAAGGAGCACAGTGTATAGAACCGATCAGCCATCTATAACTAAATAGATGCATCCAGAGAAAAGATGGTGTGCATTTATTTGTTTTCTTTGCGTGTGCCATGGCTTTTGTACTACAGCACATGCCCATGTGCTTTTTCTTTGTGTCTGCCATCTTCTGTGGCAGGCGGGCACGCGCTCCGGCGTCTGCCGGCTGGCACCGACGGGGGAGAAAATTGGACACGAGGACAGAAGCCAGGGTGAGCGCGGCAGAGGCGAGAGGCAGAGGCCCAGTAAACACTGTGACACCCGCCACACGCTTTTACACTAATCAGCTGAACTGGCGCTGCCAAGCCAAGTCAGAGTTTTCGCTTGGGCTCTGCCCGCTGCCATGCGCCGGTGGTGCCGGTTCTAAACAGCCTAGATGAGGCCGGCTCCTTTTGACTGTATCGTATGAGGAAGGAGTTCATATAGCCGACTCGGCGTGTGTTCGTGTTCACCAGTAAAGGCCAGATAGATTGGATAGCAGGGTAAACATGAGCTGCATAATGTCTCTTGGGGGCAATGCGGACATCAGGGGTACAAGACAGACAAAGAGGGAGACAGAGAGAGAGAAGAGAGAGACACAGAGAGAGAGAGCAGATTCATGTGTATGAGAAGGAGAGAGTGAAAGAAGTGTTATTTGATGAGCGGATTATAGAAGGAAATAATAATTGGAAAAAATAACGTGGCTTGTGTTGAGGAGAGGGCTTTTTGACACAGGAAAGCAGGAAATTGAAAGAAAGGTGGTGATGGGAAATGGGTTCTCTCTTGATCTTGATGGGTTCAATGTTGTGGCTTAAGCCTGAACAATTAATTAATCAATACAATTCACATCTTTTGTAAAAGGTTGTGGTTACAGCATAGGGATCAGTCAACAACCAGTTATTGATTGTTGACCCTCTTTGCTATTGTAAGCATATACTGTATTGTTCTTTTTTAACACACAGTATGATCACAGTATAACAGTGTCACTTCATGTTTCAGCCATCTATTGTCTTGACCTACTAATGAATGGAGAAATTACAAGCCTTCATCTGCTTCAGTGTTTTAATCACACACTGAAAATGTACTATTGCAAGTTACCACATTTGTTTGGTCTAGTTTTAGTCTAGTCAGCAGTTGTCGTCACCTGTTTACCCATGGCTGCTGAGTCTCAGTGGGTTTTCCATATGCAGCTAAGTTTTAATGAGAGCCTCTTATGTGTGTGTGTGTGTGTGTGTGTGGGTGTGTGTGTGTGTGTGTGTGTGTGTGTGTGTGTATGAGACACACACCTGTGTTTTGTACTGTACTGCATATTTAAGTGCATATTTTGCAGTATGTGTATTCTCTTTATGTGATAATCATTTGCTCTGCCTACATAACATAATGCTAGTAGCATTATAACTAGTAGCTGCCCATGTTGTTTCCTCTTAACAACACTGCATTGTATTATATCTTTAAGGTCCTGCAATTTCAATGGAGTAAGAAATTCACATGGTCTCTACAGTCACTGCAGCATTTTCTCCTATGGCTATTCGGAGAGTACTAAGACCTCCTTTAAGAGAGGCAGCAGATTAGCACACAATGCAGCAGAACAAATTTAGTGTCTGATTGCCTCTGACGTGGTGGTGGTCATGGTTGAAGTGCTTAAAGGTTGCCCAATTCATCCTGGGCGAAATTTGCCGTTCCAGTTGCTTTGTCAAAGACTTAAAGTCTCTCTCTCGCTCTCTTTTTCCACTTTCTCCTCTCAGTCTCTAGGGTGAGTGTGGATGTTTTGTGTGGATGCTTAGAGGTTTTTTCTTCACCCCACTGAAAGAGTGGGGGAGAGAGAGAGAGAGAGAGAGAGAGAGAGAGAGAGAGAGAGAGCGCACGCCTCATAAGAGGAAAAACGCTGAGCTGGTCAGTGCACACCTGCTGGAGCACAGCGGATGAGCTTTTAGTTTCCCCCGTCTCTGTCTCTGCCCTGATGGCTTCCAGCCGTAAATGAATACCCGGCTCCTCTTAAGGCTTAATCAGCCTAGCCGCCGCACGCCCTATTGATGCCCAGGCAATGCTCCGGCACTAATGCCCAAGCGCTCCGCTGATGGCTACCACTGATGGTGCTGCATTGCTGAGATTAACAATAGTCTCTAAAATCCCATAGAATAGCACTAGATTATATCCAAACATTCATGCTAACACTTAAATTAGCATTAGCGTCAGTCAAAGTGAATGTAGTATTGTGCGTATTCACCTGATTATTTTAGCTCATTTTGTTGCTGAGGTACAGCGAGTGAGTGTGTCTACATCTTGAGTTTTTGAGAGAGAGCTGAAACCCATATCAGCGAGTGCCACGGGAGGCGGCATCAAAACCTAATTAATAACCACGCGGTCGGAACGAGGGGCCGCGCACCTCGCCGCGTCTCCACGGAGACAGGGGGGCCGGGAGGCGTCCATGCAGAAAGGCAAGTGTTTCCCGCTGCTGCCAGACGCAGGCGCACATCCCACAGGTGAGGCGCTGAGCTCCCCTTTCCCCCTCTGCAACGTGCGGCGCAGCTTTGCCAAGTGGAGTGATTTATTCACCCCCGCCATAAACAAGCCTGCTGCTGGATCGGCTGACAGAAAAGATCGGACAGGCAAGACTGCCCAAGGAACAACTCGCTGGATGTTTGCTTTTGTTCCTTATTCATCTCCTGTATGAGTATTTGGTTACCTTCTTCCACAGTGTAGTATTGTAACACCTCCAATTATCACCCATTTTGTTCGAAAATTCTAAAACAACAATGTTTTTTAATACTTCAAAATAACATTGGATAAATTAACCTTACATTTTTCAGTAGCCCTAAGTGTGTAGATTTGAACAAAATCTGGTTTGATTCTTACCGGGGCTTACTGCCTGAAATATCCGATTTTGTTTACCGCGCTAGGAGGTTAGTGCTGGCCTGGTGGGTCGTCTATTCTCAACCTTTCTCATGGCACATCAACGGTTAGCCCGAGAATTCTCGACGCAATTCAACATTCCACTGGAGCTCCAAGCGGATTTGTACACGCAGCCTTACAAGACTGTTTACAGCTCCTCGAGTCACGGTAAAATGTAATTTTTGGTACATAGCTAACTTAGATGCACTTATGGTGTGAGTGCTTGCGTTCCTTTAGGAATCCGCCATCTTGGTTTGTGTAGAAATGAATAGTAATTGACACATACATACGTAGGACGGAAACACGGGACTGGTGGTAATAGGGAGCGTTCCGATATATTATGTACATCCAAGTATACAGATATCACAGGGATTGGACAGGCAAGGCCACCAACTTCTTTTTATTCACATCTTCTTTGTTGCTTGGATATTTCTTTAGCTTCTTCTTCAGTGTAGATCACATCATACTTACAGATATCACATGGATTGAACAAATGACTGTGTATAGTCTTTAACAGTCTGTGGATTGAACAGTCAGAGCTGCTCAACGAACAACTCGCAGTAAATGTGGTTCCGTTGGTTTCTTCTTTAAGTTCGGTTTTCGTATGCTTGTGTTCCATCGGTGTGTCTATCTTGTCAAACTATTCCTCAAGAGTACAGTACTCGTACCGAATTCACATTGATATCCATTGGTGGATATTTTTTTCTCACAGCACACTGGGTGATTTAATTAGTTTGCTGCTGGATGTTCCTCAGATGTTCACTGACTGAGAGAATGGTTTCTCCTTTTCCAATCTGTTTGCTCACTATATTAACTGTGATGAGCTTTTGCCCAGAATAATTGTGCCTGTTAATTAGCTGGAATTAGAGTATAATGACTACATCGCCCAGAGCCAGTAGAAAATAGACCTCGTATCTTTAGGCGCGCTCTCAAAATTGCTTCATGCTCTCTCAAAATATCACTTAAGTCTCCCAGTATAGAACAGGAGACCATCTCTGTTATTGCCTGTCAGTGTGGTAGGCATACACAACCAATCTTTTGTTTCAAGAGGTGAAGAGGTGATAGCTTAACGTCATGACTTGGAATAACCATTGGACCTCCAGTGCATGGTATGTATATACATGTCCAATCTTTTGTTTTAAGAAGTGATGTGAAGAGATGATAAGGATCATCTTCATAGCACAATGTGATATTACTAGAATAGTCTAATATAGGGTTAGAGTCAGAAAATGAGTGTCTTTCTAGTGTCCTCCCTTGTTTGAGCCCAGTTGAGTGTCTCATCAATCCTATCCGTCTGTCTGTCTGTCTGGACAGAACAGAGCAGAAGAGAACAGGCGCTGTGATTAAAGACTACAGGAAGCGTAAGGGCCAGAGGCGGCCATATTTCAGCTCGGAGATGGATGGAGTCCAGTGACGTGCGGCCAGGGTCGTCGTCGTCGGGGAGAGACGCTCGCTTAACTAGCCCTGAATAATTCACAACAGCCGTTATTATGGAGCACGGGCGAGGCAGCGGGCATGATAACGACACTGCTCAGGGTGGGCGCGGACGAGTGCTATCGCATTTGAAGCCGCCGGCCAACCTGCCTTGAATAGTTAATGCCATAGTTAAAGCTGACGTTGAGCCAAATCATTCACGATGGGGTTTTAGTGACAACCACTGCACCACAAAGTCTCAAGATAATGGATAGAATGCTAAGCACAGCGGCTTATTGTCCTATGAATGTTTTTTAGGAAACCTGGTAGTCGTTCATGGGATCTTTGTAAAACCTCTGTGGAAGCACAGGAGAATCCATAAAGCTTTAGAATAGAGAGACTACTTGTGTTCTATAGTAACAGTGTATCTGAAGAGAAGTCCTCATTAATTTGCAGAATGAACTATGCTAAAGGGGAGAAATAAAGTTGCAAATTCAAGGTTAATGAAGGGAAGAATGAGAAAGCCTGAAGAGCCTGGTAAATCATTGAGGAGTAGCCTATTGCTCTGCTATGTGCTGCAAGCTTTCGCTGCACACACAAACGCAGTGTGATCGGAGACTATAATCAAGGTGGAGGTCTGTATGTGGATCAGTAATGTTGAATTCATCATGCCCACCTTCTTTTGCATTGAGATCCTACGGATGACTAAGACCCCGTTCACACTGCAAGTCTTAATGCTCAATTCAGATATTTTGCTCAGATCTGATTTTTTTGTTTGGCTGTTCACATTACCTATAAAAATTTGGCCTATATCAGATTCCAGTGTGAACTGTTTGCGGTTTCGAACTGACCCGCATGCGCAAAAGAACAATAACAATGACATCAGCTAACTCCTGGGGCGCATAATTGTGGCAAATGTCGATGTAGATTGAAGTCACATCAAATCCGCCTTGGTTGTTCACACTGCGGCCGCATTGACCTGGGTCTGATTCAGGACCACATATGGAAGTGGTCTAAATCTGATTTGGCCTAGGCAAGAGTTGAGTGTTCACACTACTCCTGAAGAAGTCTGACCTGGTCACTTGACCCCCAAGAAATCAGATTTGGGCCACTTTTGCCTGCAGTCTGAACAGGGTCTAAGAGTATGTGTTAGTAAGGTAAACCTCAAGGGTTTGATTCTCACAGAGGTAATAGCAAATTGATGTTGTTGTAGTACAGATCAGTTTGTTGCATAAACTTAACCTTAAACTCCTGCTGAAAGGGATTTGTAGTATTGTCAACAAAGAACTTAGCATCAACTGGGAAGGTGCAGATATACTGTTTGTGAGTCAGAGCTCTCAGGGTACGTTCAGACTAAGTGTCTTTTTCGCAGCTGCTGGCGTCCGTTTTACATTATAACCCTATGGAGTACAACGTGTTTTCAAAAAAGTCGTCGGCTTCTTTTAAAACGCGACAGATCTGCAGCTCAGAAGTTGAGAAATATTCAACTTCTAGCGGAAAAACGCCACACGTCATGTGTCTTTTTTACAGCTGACCAATCACAAGCGGATTACCGACACCTGTGGTTTCTCATGACAACAAGTAAAAAATGGAGAAGGTGATAGAACACGTTTTAGTGTCTGAACATAGGGAATTGTTTGACATGACTTCACAACTTTACCATAACATACCAAAAGCAATAGCCAACTCCATTTTTTTCTTCTGCGATATTTTGTATCCACACGTTACGTTACTTTGCCTATCGCAAAAACAAAAAAAAATGCTTCCGGCTGCTTTTTGGAACAAGAACACAGGCAGATTATTTTTTTTCAAACTGAAAATGTGGTCTGCATAACTTTTGTCAGAAAAAGACGCAAAGTCTGAACGTACCCTCAGCCTTGTTACATTTGTCTGTATGCAAGATGGAGATGGAGACAGATCGCAAAAAGGCAAAAAGGCTTGCCTTCTTGGGATCATTGGCACCTAGCGGTTCCATAAATAAGTTACTATACATAAATAAAAGAGCAGCAGTTATTGGTTAGTGTGCTCTTGGTTAGTGCTGCTATAACTAATGTCAGTACATAGTGTAAATCTCACATTTAAAAATGTTCTCTTAGTTGCTCTACGGGTGAAGCGTACGCAAGATGAAGAAATGTAAATTTAGCGCCAACAGCTGAGCAATGCTTTAGTTTCCTGACACACGTGGACATGTACGCAGACCACATGATGACGCTTGGCAGGCCTCTGTGTGTTTACGGACACGGGAAGAGAAACATGATTTCTCTGCCACGCAGCTGAGTCGGCAGAATGCGAAAGAGATGGAGGGCGACAGAGGTTACCGGGCCTTCATTCTTGCCTTACGTGCTTATTTATCCCTCCCCGTCTCTCCCGGCATCTGAGCCCTCTCCCTGTTTGCTTGCTTCTCCGGTCCGAGCTGCTAACAAGTGGCCCCGGAACGCCACGTTAGTGTCGGAATCTCGCTTCGGTGACCTTTAACTCGCCCACAAAACCCCTTTTGCTCATAGAGGGCCTGATCGTAAAAGTGAGTGACAGGATTTCTGGGTAGAAAAATGTGTGCGCATGTGGTTTACCCCCCCCCCCCCCCATCTGGAACCCACAACACAGCTTAATGTAACCATTTAATAAACATCTTTGTGTTCCAGGAATCAGAATATCTATAGGGGGAACCTTTGGGCAAATCGACCTATCGAGTTACTAATAAATAGGCTCATGCTCAATGTCTAGCACCATGTAATGCACTAATTTCCTTTATTGAAGTGACAGTAAAAACATCTCCAGACAACTGTCTTGGTGCTATGTGTGAGCTTGTGGGCCCGTACGAACGACGTGCTTCCCTGTCTTTCTTGCAATAAAATTATTACCATTAACATGGACATTATGGAGCTTTGCAGCACCCCAGGATACGTGACACTGAAATGCTGAACTTTTGCCATGAAGAATGTCGCTTGCGTGTGGCGGTCTGCTCTCTCGGACTGCTTTTCCTGTTTCGGCGTGAGCGATGGGTGAGGCTCGGGATTGATGCCGAAATCCCGCACCTGTCGTCAGACACAAATGTAAGATAAACTCGCCTCTGCTTCGTGTGGTGGACCGGGCCGAGAGACGGGTATCCATGGCTATTGTTGCGTGCTGGTATTAGGGCTGATCAATTCAAAGAGTTTAAGCACATGAGGGTAACCTACCCCCCAACACCCACCCCCACCCCCCCATCCTTGACATGCTACGGGGGCAGAGCATGTTCGAAATACCAGGTCAGCAAATGCCAACATACATGTGATAAACAACTAACAAGTCACACTGGCATGTTAGGGCACATGAGGGCAGAGGGTTTGTTTTACTCCGTTCAGATTTGTATGATGATTGTTACGATGATTGTTTTCATTATAACCAACAACTCGTATTCCTTATGGCTATCCCCAATGTTTTCATTGAAGGTTATTAATTAATGAATAAACAATTAAGTAATTGAGAGGTCTATAGTTAAAGAGCATAGGGTAAAATAAGCATTTCTTTCTTTGTTTTGCTTTCTTTTGGTCCAGTTCCCGTTGTTTTAATTACCATTGGATATGATTTGAGGAGGAAATGTTGCCCATAATAGCCCAAAGATTAGACTAAGGTTTCTGTGTTTAACACGTTTTATGTGACTTTAACCTCTGCGCTAAGAAATTGTTCCAGTCAATGCAGCCCTGCAGAAAAACATGTCCCTCTCTCATACAAAATGAGTGCCTAAGCGGAGTCAGAAGGTTAAGCGGGCTTTGTGGGAAGAAATCACTCAAGATGTGAGAAAAAAAACTGTCCAGATACATGTTTCACTTTATGTTTGTCTGACACACTAATACTTCTCTCCCCCTCTCTCTTTGTCCATCTGTGTGTGTGTGTGTGTGTGTGTGTGTGTGTGTGTGTGAGAGAGTGTGTGTGTGTGAGTGTGTGAGTGTGTGTGTGTGTGAGAGAGAGAGAGAGAGAGAGAGTGTGTGTGTATGATCTGGTGTGGGCTGCTGACCTCTCTCCTTCTTGGCACCCCAGGCGTGTTTGGGGTCGGCCAGAGAGCCGGTTGACCCACACCTTCATTACCAGCCAAAGTTAAGCCTGGATATATGGGAGGTGACGCGCCCGGGCAGCTGATCCAACAGGGAGAAACACAGACAGCCGCTTCCTAAACAGTGCCGGCTTTTGAGATAAATGTCTCATTATTATTGTAGCGTATTTCCTCATCTCCCCAGAGACTTGTGCTCATTTCAGAGCCACAACAGTGTGTGTGTGTGTGTGTGTGTGTGTGTGTGTGTGTGTGTATCTGTGTCTGCGTCTTTGCATCTTTGTGTGTTTATATCTGTGTGTTTTCCCCACTGTTCTCATTTGCACAGGAATGCAAGACTAATAAATTATTCTGCACCGATTGAAGTCTTCAGCAGAAACATTTTTGTGTGATTGCTTTTGCGTATGTTTAATTATTTATGGCCTTGCCAGCGCACTCCACTCTTTAGCCCAGGGGGCAGACAGTCACACGGTTTGATCTACAAGATCTCCTCAAACGGCGCATTTGGACGTGGTTGAACTCAAAATATGAAGTGAGCAAAGCATTTATCCACTCTCAGGGCAAAAACGACGGAAGAGGGAGAGATGGAGAAATTATTATGGCTGGGGAAAAGGCAGCTGACAGAAAATGGATGAAATATGTTTGCAGAAGTGCATCAGCTGCCTGACTTGTTAAACTGTTTGCACGCACAGTGCACCACAGATGATCTGGCCTGACAATTCTAATTCAATACCCACATATGTGGCTTTATTGATTGCCATTTGAGAGATAAATAACAGCCGTCTAAATACACTGACATGATATTTCATAAAACTATCAAAAGAAAATATTGCTTTTAAGGTGCGGCGACATACAGTTGTTTAGACATCTCAAGAGCAAAGAGGAATACTAAGTATTTAGCGGTACCTTAAATGGTGTTGAATGAGAGAATGGTTTAACATGGCAAACTACTCTGACTGAGAAGGCTTTCTTAGCAGAAATATCAAAATGTATTATGTTGGTGAACCCAGGTAATTTAACATCCTTGCACATAGAGGTACTTACCTGCCCCTCACTCTACTGCTTGTGGTCTGCTCCGTTCATGAAATGATAATTTTGATGTTGGAAAAATTGAATATTTTACTGCAGTAAGTTTAGTCTTATCTAAACAGTTATTTTTCAGGAGAAGGAGAAACATCCTGAGAAACAACTCTGCTCACAGATTATTCTTTAAAGTTCTATAGGGCTATTTGTGACTGAAGGTAAACACTTTTGAGTTAGTTTTCTTGTAAATGTCATGGATTAATCCTAGACCTAAAGGAAAACTTGAATGAAAATCTTCACAGATTTTTTTTCATCTTCGAACTATAGGCTGGATCCTTGTATTGGAAACTGTCCGTGTCTGTATAAAACATCTTTTCCCCACAGCCTAGAGAACCACTGAAGGTGGACTATGTTAGCCATAGATCTATTCTGCTGCGTAGGCCACTGTATGAGCTATGGGGAAGACCATCTTTGACATTGATGTACCTCTGCAGCAGTGCTTCATCATGTATGTAACTGTGAGAAGTGCTTAGTAATCACAGCTTCACATGGTATAACAACATGTCTGTTTGAAGCACTCCTTCAGATCTATTCTAGTAACCTTCACTCACTTCACTCTCTCTCTCTCTCTCACACACACACACACACACAATGGCAAAGTCCTTCCCTTGTGTAGCTGAGAGAGTGTTGAAAATGAGCTCTCCACTGATTTAAATCATCAATCAGCACACAGATCTTTCAAACGCCTTTGAAGGGAAACACCCAACCTGCCTCCACGCCGCCCCCGCAGACGTTCCTCTCATTAATAATCTTAATGTAACGTGTCAGCCGCTCGCCCCATGAAAATTATGTAGACAAACATTTGGAAACAGAGCGGCTCGTAAATCTACGTTATCTGTGCTGAGGGCCGGAGCAGTTCGGGGTATGAGGGAGGTACGGTCATGGTTGTTAGAGGCGAGTTTGGGTTCTGTTCCCGGGTCCCGGGCCAGGGGTAAGGTGTCAGCCCAGCAGCGCTGATTGAATTACAATGGAGCGAGCGAAAGGTCAAGCCGGAGGTCGGTGCTATCACCACGCATCGGCTACTCTCAAAGAAACCTGAGGTCGCATGAAAAGAGAAAATGCGTGTATTTCCACCCAGCAAAGAGAAGGTCTGAAAGAGAAAATAAAAGAACTGGACGTTACCACACTGCATGCGGAAACATTTGATCTGATAGAGACGTTTGCCAGGCGTCTAGACTGCCCACAGTAGGCTAGCCTACTCAGACATGGCCAAGCACTACATGAACCTGCAGAACAGCATGGGCCTTCATATTGAGCCTACTTCAGGTTTTGAAAATGGTTTCCGTTTTGATGTGAGAATATAAGCCAATTGTAGGCTAGGCTATTGGTACTATCGTGCACTATGGGCTTCATTAACAATTTCAATTAGGATTTTCTCCAAATAGTAAGAATAAAGCATGCACCGTTGTGTGCGCGCAGACTATGTGGATCTAATCTGATGTACAGAGCATGTTCATTTATTCATGTTCAACACAAATTTCCCTTATGAGCGTCAGTCCTTATAATTAACAATGAAGGCTGGTGTTCGTGTTTTTTTTTTTCTTCTTTTTTTTTATTACCGGGCTACTTATTGTGATAGCATGACCTGCAGAGTCATTTAGCACCCTCGGGTGAGCCAAACTACCGCCATGTCTAGACTCATCAATTTATTTCTATATCTGAATTTTTAATCTAATACAGAATGGGAATTAGCAGCCTCAAAGCGGCAGGATAACCAAGTGGCCGTGCACCAATTAAGGATGAGTTCACGAAATTAACCACATGAATGTATTCATCTATTTCAGGTTGGAATTAGTGATGGATGACGATAGAGAAGCAAAATGACCACACGGTCATTTGAGACGGGGTCACCGACTAATGCCATTAAACCTACTGACATTACATTCTCGTTTAATATTTTTAATTTCGTTGATACAATTTTAGTTAAACGCTTGGCTAAACCCGTATTAAAATGTGGATATTCAACTTAAACATTATGGCAACGTAACATAGCCTACCTTTACTGGAGTCAAGATAGGTCGTTAGTTAAGATTGATACAGGTGTGTTTTTATTAGGTGCGAAGGTGTGTTTTATTCATTTTCAAATCCTGTGTTCGCTATATGGTTCTCTAATCATTAGCTTCGTTAAAATAATAATTTGGTTGAGCTCAGGTCACCAAAACGAATGAATGGGATTGATTGATTTATTGAATAATTAAAAGCAGTCTCCGTGGAACATGTTGGACACTTTCGTCTGGACTGTAAAAAGGCCAGTGGTCATGAGTTTGTCATGGTGTGGTTCATGGACCACATGCTGTGGCGAACCGCCTGGAATTTTCCATGGACTGCCACAGTGCCCGACTTCAAGCTTGCAGAATGGCCCTGCAGATCAACGCTGTGGAAGATGACGTCAGCGGTCGGACGGCGCGGAAACCGAAGAAAGTGGTATGTGTTTAAGCGATGCCACGCCCTTTAAGCCCATCTTAGGGCTATCACTGAGCTTTCACCATCTTATGTTGCCCCACGTATAATTGGATGAGCAGCCCATCCGATGCCCTAAACATTGCATCAGTTGTCATGTAATCATCCAACTCTCGCTTGGCCAATTTCCCCAAAGGCTCAGTTTATCTAATGAGATGGGCTTGGCATCGCCCGCCTCGGAAACAATCATCTGGGGTGCCTGTTTAGGGTTGTCGGGAGACAATGTTGGCCCCATCTCTTATCCTCTCCTCTCCATTTCTCTCCTCTAATCCTCTCCTGTGCTCTACCCCCTTCTCCACCACCATGGCTGACTGCTGATACAAGCAGAAAATCCTGCTCACCTCACCATCTTTCTCTCCCTCCTTCTGGCTCACTGGTAACCCTCAGACAGGGCCGGAGAGAGAGAGAGAGAGAGAGAGAAAGAGAGAGAGAGAGAAGACAGTGTTTTTTGCCCCTCAACACCAGTGGGTATATTTACTAAAAGCTCCACAGCCACGAAAGAAATGTTCAATCAAGGTGCCAGGGATCATCTAAGTAAAACAGAGATAGAGAGATGTAGGGGGAGATAAAGAGAAGAGGAAACAAATGGCAACACTGCATTGTATGGCTGCCATTTTGTGCTGGAAAAGGTTAGGCTTGAATCAGAACCTATTCATCTGCCGGCTCAGTGTGTCACTCCCCCCCAGTCGAGCCCCACTCCAGGCCTGCCATGTTTTCTCTTCTCTTCTGGGGAAGAATGATATACTGGCTAAATGAGCTTCTTTATCAATCCACGGGAGCAGAGGGGAGGGCGGCTGCCTGCTCAGCTTATGCCATCAATATCCTCTTATATAAATGTCATCTGTACCATTTTACTCATAGCCATTTCCCACAATACTGATTACATTATCCTATAATGGAGGGGAGTGAGTCCTGACTCACGCTCACTCTCTCTTTTTCCCCTTGCTTGCTCTCTCTCTCTCTCTCTCTCAGTTGCTTGCTCTCCCTCTCTTTCTGTCACCCCTCCTCCCTATGGTCTCTCTCCCCCTCTTTCATGCTCTCCATCTCCCTCTCTCTCTCTCTCTCTCTCTCTCTCTCTCTCTAACTCTCCCAACGGTAGTGTGTCAATAGCCTGCCTCCATGAAACAAGTCAATTTTCTGCTGGCTTGGCAGCAGAATAAATCTCGAAGCTATCCAGAGCAGCGGAGATATTTATGTTGAGATAGAAAGTGTGTGTGTGTGTGTGTTTCAAGGTGCTGGTGGGCTGTGTTGGTGTGCTGAGTGTTTGTGTCCTTGGCTGAATGGGAGTGATTTCTTGCTTGGGCTCCACTGAAGGGAGGGAAGAAGAGAGAGGAAGAAAGAGAGAAGGAAGGAGAGAGAGGTGAATGAATGGAACGAAGAGGGAAAAATACAAAAAATTAAGATGGACGGAATAAAAGAGAGAAAGATGAACAGAAAGAAAGAGAGAAGAGCGAGAGAGAGAGGGAGAGAGAGAGAGAGAGAAGAGAAGAGCCCCAGGGAAGCACAGGAATAGGGAGTTGTGTGTTGCTGTCAACCCCCCTCCCTCTTAAACTAGGGCCAGCAGTGATGATTTGATGTTGCATTTGTTTTATTGGCCAGGCTTTAAGTGGCAGTCAAAGACTTATGTCCAGATGGATGCGGCGCTGAAGCTTAAGGGCAGCCGACAGTCTTCTGGAGAGGGATTATTGCGTTGGCCAAGTGAGACATTACCAGGAGTTGAGGTGTGAAAAGGCAGTAGAGACTAGTGGTATGTTGCGGAGGACTGTTCCGCCTGTGAGGGGCTTTAAAGAAGAAAAGCTCTCATAGACTTAAGGACAGTAAACACTCAAAACACATTCCCATGCTTCTCAGACATACCAGCTTGTTTGAAAGTGAGGTATGAAGAAATAGAACAGAATGAAATGATGGAATGGTTTCTGAAATGTCATTAAAATGTTATTGGTATAGTGTATGTTATAGGTATTAGTGTGATAATATTTGCATAATTGTTACAAGATCATTACATTATCTTTCATCTCATTCTGTATCCTTTTTGTCTAGGTAAAGCAGGCCAATGAATTTGACTTATGACTAACAAGCCATGGTTGGCCTAATGGTCTTGACACTGCTGCCATTCCTCTACCCACCACTGAGGGGCAGTAGAGATGAACATGCCCACAGCAACAAGACTATTCATTCAGTGGACTCTAGCAAACTAGCTGGGTCCCCAGTGTAATAAGTACTCTTAGGATGGGACTGTAGTCCGCAGGATGTGTGTATCTCATTTAAATTTCAAAGGACAATAAATAAGATGAAATTGATGTACAAGATTAAACAGCCATAATAGTGCACTTGTAGCTGTAATAAATAAATGTATTATTTATAATTGAAACACACATTACAAACACATCTTCACCCTGTCTGTTTCACAAACTTTTCCAAAATGAACACATATACAGTACATGACTCAACTCTTTATTGATAATGCTTGTCGTTGTTTACAGAAACAAAGAATAAAATGGGGGGCATTTTTGACAATCAGCACTACTAGCATTGTCTAATAGCAAAACTAACTTATTACTGTGGTATTGGCACTGACCTTTACTTTCAATTATACCTGGAGCAAAGGTTGCAACCCCTCACGCTTCTCTTCGCCTCTGTTTTCTACCATTCTCCAATTGATTGGGGGAGAGAGGGACAGAGGGACTGGCTGGCTAACATGAAATCAATTGCAGGGGCGATGGGATCTGGAGACGGCTGGTTTTTGCCTGGGCTCTGGTGGCGTGTGTGGCAGGTTAAACAGCTTAGAGCCAGTAGTGCCGTGATGGCTGAGGGCAACGTGACATTTCGAAAAGGGCTTGAGATGGACCAGCAGATGCCTGGTGCCTGTATGTGTGTGTGTGTGTGTGTGTGTGTGTGTGTTTGTGGGTCGGTATACAAGAGTGTTTGTGAATATGTGCACATGTGCATGTACGTTTCTGTGGATGGGCATATGTTTTTGTGTGTGTGTGTGTGTGCCTGTGTGTGCGTGCGTGCCAGCGTGTGTCTGTCTGTGTCTGTGTGCATTTGGATTTTAAGTTGAAATCAACTTAAAGACATTAATAGTCTCCACAAAGAATTGCAATTGTTGTGCCAAGGTACCCTGTTCTTTTAAATTGGTTGCTATATCTTTTGTTGCTAAGTTATCTGACAGAACGATAATAGGCCTGTTTCGGGGGTGGGGGGTGGGGGAGGGAACAAATATCAGTTGTTTTGGTTTATAACCTTCAGGAAAAAATTTAACTCTGTACATTTTCCCATTACTACAGTATTGCTTCTGGAAATCTTCTTTGATTGAGTTATAAACAATTCAGTGTCCCTGAACATTTTAAGGCCATTTAAGACAGTGCATCCCTTAGCGAAGAAGATTTCCTTTTAAAGCATCCGAACCTCCTTGATAGTCCTGGATCATAAAATGCTCGTATTTATTTATTTGCATAGCATACATAAGCATGCAAATACAGTGCATATTGCCTGCAGATGTACATTCAATTATGTCCTCACTCTAACTCATCAGCGGTGAATATCATTTAATCTAAATGACATGAGTGGCTGACAAATGGCAGGGGAGCTGAGATTTGTTAAGCTAAGAGATCGCTTCCTCTGCCGCGGGGATGTTAAAATTCATGACTGCTCAGATTTTTATTCATGGGGATCGGTCTTAATAAAGCCGTCAATCCAGGGCTAGACACACAAGGGGTCAGCCCCCCCCCCCCCCCACACACACCTCCCTAAACCTCCCCCTTTTCCTCTCACACACACACACACACACACACCCCCCTCCCCGACCTCACACTGATGAGGGCTAATTCACATTTCCTCGGGACCTCCCCACAGAGGCCACCAATCACAAAGCACCCCACTTGACCTGTGGCCCTCCGCAGGAGGGGCCCCCATTGGCTGAGGCGCTGAAAAGAGGGAGCCCCGGTGACGGGGCTGCCCATCTCCATCACAATGGCGGCATATGTTTGTGTGTATTTCAGCGTATGGAGCTGGCAGACTCCAGGCTTGAGCCTTGTTGCCACAGAGGCCAGGTGACACAGAGGGAGGCCCCCGGAGTGGGCAGCGGACGCGGCGTCCCATCAGGCCCGGAGAGATGGACGAGTCGGAGCGCCAGCATGCCTTCCTCCTAGCCAGCGAATGAATGAAGGAGTGAGTGAGTGAATGAATGAGTAAGAGAGTGAATGAATGGCCAATAAGCAGTAGTGTCAAACACTTGGAATAAAAGGCACACTGATGAGTGTAATCCCCCTCCTCTCCCCTCTAAATAGATTATTATTGTTCACATGGTTTCATCATAGCACTCTCCCAAACATAGTTTTATCTGCTCCTGATGGTGTACATCATTGCGTAAACTGTGTCATCTGGAAGGCTGTAACTAGTGCATGTACAACACTGTCATCTTCTTTCCAAATAACTTTAGGCTCTCTAACCTCTTACAAAAAACAAAACAAGAAAAAAAAACAGTTAGACGACTCAACGGCGCATTCTTTTTATCGACAAGGATGTGTATTCCTTGTTATGCGTGTAATTCACAGTAATGCTGCAATGAAACTCGCATCAGCATTGTAGGGAAGCCATGAGTGACTACAGCCTGCGCCGCGTCTGTTTTATGGGTGACGGCAGAGAGAGAGAGAGAAAGAGAAAGAGAGAGAGAGAGAGAGTCTGCCTGGGCGAGGTCTTGCTTTGTGCCCGGTGATGCTCAGGCAATCATACAGCATGCTGATTAAACATTGATTTTTCTTCTCAGCACCCCCCACCTCCACCCTGCACTGATAAATAGCACATTAAAAAACAGCAGCCCACAAATAACAGCATTTGTTATTACTGACCGGCCACTGTTCGATTTTGGTGAGCGCTTCCACGGTTTGTATGTTTTGTTGTGTTGTTGTTATGTTCTTTTAAATCTCATTAAGTTTGCGGATCATGGCATTAATTCTGTGACTTCCGCCATCAGGTCTCTATAGACCAGAGGCTTATAGAGCACACAAACTCCTTGTTTCAATCTGTTGCTTAGAAAGGGAACACAAAGAGGTGTATTTTAAGCCAATTTCTCCTCCCCATCTTGACTCAGATGCCCCATGGTGATGTTCCCTTGGACGACATGGAAAGAGAGAGAGAAAGAGAGAGAGAAAGAAAGAGAGCAGAAGAGGAGAGGAGGGAGAGAATGGCTTACACTCGTCTAACATGGAGGAGTGGTGCACACAGACTCTCTCTCTATAATGGTAAGTGAGCTCCTCCTAATTACTATTCAATAAACTCCCGTTAAATTAACAGCTCAATAGGCAGCAACATCTGCTGCAAGTGTCAGGCCAGTGAATCGTACATCTTCCCAAGCCACTTGCCCTCTGTCTCTCTCTCTCTCTCTCTCTCTCTCTTGCTCTGTCTTTCTCCCCCGAAGTTCTTTTTCTTCTCTCACTCAATCTTCCTTTCCCTCCTTCCCCTCCTCGTTTCTCTCATCCGCTCAGTCATCTCTCTATTTCTCTCTCCCCCTTCCTCCACTCTCACTCTCTCTCTCTCTCCGTCTCTCTGACTGGCTGGTTAATTGAAAGTGAGCATCAGACGTCTGGGTGACAGTCTGTTGTTGGACTGAGCAGGATTGGTCATGCAGACAAACTGCCCGATTCAGCTGCAGTGCCTCTCCTCTCCTCCCTCCTCTCTTCTCGTCTCATCCCCTCGCTTTCTCTATCTTTTCCCTCTTCATTCTGTTTCTTCTTTCTCTCTTCTCCTCTCTTTTCTTATCTTCCATTCTTTTCTCTTGTCCTCTATTCTTCTCTCGCCTCTGCCCTTCTTTCCTCCACACACCTCCCTTTCTCTCATCTGCTCCTGTTTTGTCATTCCCTTTATTCCCCCCTCTCTCTCTCCTTCTCTCTTTTCTTTTTCTCCTCTTTCACCCCCCCCCCCCCCTTTAAGCGGATATCATGGCTGCCTGTCTCTAGAGCTCTGTGTCTCCCAGTCGTAGTTCAGGCAGGCGGGCGGGCGGCGGTGGTCACTGCTCTCGCTCTCCACTCACACAAAGGAGGAGGCAGCTGGCACTGGAAATGCAGGGGAATCAGTCATCGGTAATGACTATATCATGTTAGTTAGAGTTGGCCCAAGGTGTGGGAGCCTGTTTATGTCGAGTGGGAGCGGACGTGTGTGTGTGTGTGTGTGTGTGTGTGTGTGTGTGTGTGTGTGTTAGTGAAGAGACAACACAATTATCCATGCTCAGGGGGCCCTTTCGCAGGGGCAGAGCCAAAGACAAAGGAGAAGTGGAGGGCTTTAGTGTGTGTGAATGTGTGCGTGTCTGTGTGTGTGTGTGTAAGTGTTCTTCTTTATGTGTATGCGAGTCTGTGTATGTCGTCAAAGACAATTTTTGTCTGTGTCTGTGGATGTTCATAGGTGGTTTGTGTGTATATCTGTGTGTGTAAAAGAGAAAGATGGCAAGTGTGTGTGTGTGTGTGTGTGTGTGTGTGTGTGTGTGTGTGCGTGTTTTTCTAAATGACATACCCAATTGCAAAGCTCAGTCCCCAACCCCCATCTCATCTGAGTCTCACCTGTTCCATGCCGCAGAGCACACAGCATTGATCCAGACATATCAGCCGCCTCACCATCCATCATAACAAGTGCTTTCCCCCCGCGTGTCTCAAGGTCCACTCGTCCTCCTTTCCGCTTTTAGCCACTCAGGTAAAAAACATTCATCAGGCCCCTTATCCCCCTCTCTTTCTCTCTCCCTTTCTCTCTCTCTCCCTCTCTGTTATTCATTCTCAATCGCTCTCGCTCTCTCTCTCTCTCTCTCTTGTTCTATACTGATACCTCACAGCTTAGCTTCTACCTGCCAGGCAGATTAGTCTGAGTGAGAGAGAGAGATGAGGGGGGGGGGAGACAGAGGAAAAGAGGGAGAGAGAGAAAGAGAGAGGGATGAGCAAACAACCATTGACACAAAGGGGTCACTCCATAAATCTCTGCTAGATAGAGCGATTCCCGTTAGAGTGAGCGGTGGATTAGGCTTCTGCTCTGAAGGCAGCAGGGTCAGGAGAAGAGGAAGAGAGGGAGAAAAGAGTGATAGAGAGAGAGCGGGATGAAGGGAGCGAGATAGAATGAGGGAGGGAGGGAGAGAGAGAGGTGTTGTGCGAGAGGGGTGTGCAGGGAGAGTTGATTTGGGGAGGTTAAGCATGAGGGTTGGTCTTTAGGAGGCATTTGTTTCGCTCGGCGTGTCTCCACCGACTCTCCCGTTCCTCCGTCATCAGGACGTTTTTGTCCCCGGCCGTCCCCAGTGGTTTCATCAAGGGAAAAAAAAGCCGGCATTAATTAATCCTGTGAAAAGGTCAGGGCTAATTATAATGGTTGAGGAATGTCTCCTTTTCAGGTTACCCTCCCTCCCTCCTCCCCTCTCTATCCATCTCTCCCCCTCTCTCTCTATCTAGCTATCTGTTTTTCTTCTGTTAGGAATGTTTCTGTTCCTCAGACCAGCCGACCACTTCATCCCTCACACACACACACACACACACACACACACACACACACAATGTGAAATTTGAATTTAAGTGTATACATTTCTTTAAGCACATTATCAGTATGCAGTCAATATCAGGTTTTTAGGCTCACTGCCCAAAGCTGAGAAATCAGGGCCCCAAAAATACACCTATTGTGAAACATATGGGACATGACAGCACACAGTATCCATACAATTAACAGAAGACTTCAACTGTCACGCTCCCATTACAACACATTCCATATTTACACTCCAAATGGCAGCTGTGTTGCCTCTCCTTTATGTCTGTGGCAAATTGCAAGCACTTAGAGCACATTGTGTTTTTTTTTTTTCAACGCAAGGAAAAAGACTCAAGAAACTCTCTGTGTCACAAACAAAAAGAGGGGATTTGTTGTTTGTTGTTTGCATTGCTTGAATCCATTTCCGAAGTGTTGTGCAAATTAACCCAGGGGTAGAGCAGGTGAAGCATTCCGTGTTCGTTTGGGGGAGAGAGGGGCACCCGCAGTCGGGGAGGAATATTTCTGTCTCCTTGTCAGCAGGCTTTCATTACGAAAGCAGCATTCACACTCCACAGATTTGCTTGTAGGAGTATTAACTGAAAGCCCAAATTAGCTGTGATCACCAGATGCAGCAGAATATGAAGAATCTGTCAAGACGAGCTCTGAGCTTTAATTGTGTATTAAAGTGGTTACCCTGATATACACCAATATGGCCCCATCCTATTAGAGATGAAATTATATTAAAATGCAAAAATGAAATCCTTTTCAGTCAACATCTTGTTAACATCTTGTTGACTGCTAACTTGTTTTTTCATCCTCATGTATTACATTTAGTTGTCATTACTGCAGGTAAGGAGTTATTAAGGAGTTATTACTAAAACGTATTTAGCATACTAAGACAATCAATCTCACAATCAATCAAACACAATTAAATATGAAGAACTACTTGATGGTATAGTATACATAGTTTTTGGAACTATGCCAATACTACTTATCTTTAGAGATAGTTAGACTTTTAAATGGGCTTCTGCTGTAATGAAATGCTCTTGAAGGCTGTTCTGTTTTGTTGATGTTTTTTGCCAACAAAGGTTGCTTTGCTGGCAATTTTGTTTTTGGTTTGTAAATAGGCTCAGTTGTTGATTGGCCATTGTGGGAAATCCCCTACCTATAGCACTAGGAATTTAACACCTCTCTTGTCTGAAATGACTAATTAAATTCCTTGTCCTCCTTGTCCTTACCTTCTCTGGTCCTCAACATACATTCATCTTGTGCTGCCCAGTCTGTGTTTCTGTGCCCCCTATAGCAGAGCAGTCCTCACCCCTCCACTGATAGCTTCAGACAGGCGGCTGAGAGATAGGTCATCGTTGTCTCCTGTCTGCCCGAGGAGGCATCTCCATGCAGCTCTGAGAAGGAGCAGGAGCTGGAGTGGAGCCATGGCTGCTTACCCCAGGTGCAGACCTGACACACTTTGTCCTCGCGATCTCTTCTCTCCCTGGCAGGGGCATATTTCTCCCCCGTCAGCCCGGGGAAGTTTTTCGAAGGCGGCCGAGGCATTAGGAGCGGCGCTGTCAGATCACACGGGAGGGACGATAAGTGCCCCGGCCTGACACGCGGCCACTTGTTATCTCTGTGCTCTCCTTCAACTGTGCTAGCTTCCACTACTCACCCTGTGCCAAAGTGGACACATTTGAGTTTGTTTTTAAAGTGTGTGTAGCACAATGGCAATGTTTTTAAATTGTCCTTTCTTAACAACGTATCTTTGTGGTTATGTGGGAAAGGCATGAAACAGTGCTTTGAACACAACTTTGATTTATACCCATGATACACTACTTTGTGCATCAGATGAGTTTGTCTCATGTGTTTCCGAGGGGACCAATTTTGCGTTGTGATCTCCCATCGTTTTTTAAAGAACGCCGACCGCTCGCCTCCCTGTCCACCCGTCTGCGCCTCAATTAAGCCTTAAATGTCACCGGCTCCGCGCCTCACTCGGGTTCTTTTCCGACTGGAACACCCGACCTCACCATTCCGCCACGTTTAACACGTGGAGGGGGGGGGTGAGTTGTGGGTGGAGGGGTGCTGGTGGGTGTTGGGGTGGAGGGAGAGCGGATCATGCATCAATGCAGGATACATTCCTGCTCGTTCTGAACCAGCCCCCCCCCCCCCTACACCCCCAAAGCCTACACTCCTCCGGAGCTCCTCGACCTCCTACGCCCCCATGCACCCCCAACTCCAGCCCAGCCGTCCACCCTCCCTCGCTGGGACGCTGCTCACGCGCCCCCTTGATGCTGTGCTCAGGTTCCCGCTCAGCGCCGTCTCCTGTTTCGCTCCCTGGGTCCTGAGCCAACCCCTCAACTATTAGTCACACGCACACATACACATACACACGCACACACACACACACACACACACACACACACACACACACCACCCCCACCCCCCAGCGGCCGACGTGAGAACCTATGAGCTCAGCCACAGTCTCACCTGCCTCCATGCAGATCACAGACGCTTTCCACAGCCTCCATGTCCCCCTGCTACGGCCTCACACTCTGTGCCTCGCCTGTAATGGTGCTTTGAGGTGCCCACATGCAGAGGCTGATCTTCTAAAGCATGGCACCAGCGCAGTTCCTAAGTGGGCAGGGAGAGTGAGATACTTCTGTCTGATGAATGAGTTTGGGAGTGCTTTGCTACTGATGCTGCTGATTTGAGAGACAAGGAGAGACATGTTGAGAGACATGGGACTTACAACATACTCACTTTTTGATTTAAACACACTTCAACGTATGACAGTGTATATGATACTAGTAATATCACAGCTATACTAGTAGTAATACCACCAGACCCGGCGGCAGACACAAATTCATGGACGGGCATTACACCTTTCCGGGGGGGGGGGGGGGGGGGGGGCACGGGAACTTAAATTGATCACGGTAGTTATATGTGTGTTACAACTGAGATGCGTGTGGGAAAAGCAGACGTGCTGTTGAGACTGGAGCTAGTCATATTCAAAATAATGCAAAAATAAATCCGCAGATAAAACCAAAATCCTTGTTCATTTGCTAACCACTTTCAGATAGAGTGTTAGGGAGTTAGCCCCGAAGTTTCGGATAACTTCAGCCCTGGAGTGGTAACAAGCTCCCTGTTCTCCGACTAGGTCAGAAGAAAAAACTACTAGGCCTACTTCTACTAACGATATATAGTCTACCTGCGAGCCGATAAACCATATTTGTCATCGGATGACAGGGGTTAGTGCAGAAGTGAAGTAGACTGCGCCACGTAACCTCCTCTCCATTTAGGTGATAGACTTACCTAATGTTCCTTATAGATTAGCTACGGAATAATACAGATTTTACAAGTTTATTTTGCTACTTGCTAGATTGACAAATGTATAATATAGGCCTACATTTAATCCGTGTTCAAAATCAATCTATGGGATTGGGGTTGGCTGGTGTAGCCAAGCTCGTCCAGGGCGGGCACAGATGACTTCCAGGGCGGGCCTGGCCCCCCAAAGCCCCCCCATGACGCCGGGACTGAATACCACAAGCAACAGACTATTTAGCAGGGGCAGTAGATAAATTGTATGAATGTATGTAAATGTATGAATTAAGTTAAGATGGCCAATAGAAATGCACATCCCTACTTCAGGATTGTGATGTCAGGAGGGTGGCAAAAAAAGATATGCCATGAAATTTGAAACCTCCATTTTGAACTTTCCATAAACACAACCACTTGTGTTATGAGTTATTCTCGCTACAGGGCGCACCTTTTGACCATGGAGGGTGGGTCTCCCGTAAGACCAGCGCAAACCACAAACAAGCCTGTGACGCTCACTTTGCTTTGGAATAGACACGAGCTAGCCTGCTCCCTTGGCAGAGGAAAGCCTCGGAGCTATCCGATTAAACTTTGTGTCCTTTCCTCTTTGTTGAACGGTGATTTATATGGTGTTGACAAGACATTTACTGCAAATGCACCGCCATGCCAAATGTGAATTCATCTACGCTGGGATTCATTCCAAGTCACTGGATAGGGCGCAGCAAACATAAGGCCTAAACATTTGTACCCCCCCCCCCCCTCCCTTTTTCAAAACAGAAACTCTTATAATAGTACTTCGCTAACTGGTGTTGGTGAAGATGATTTAGTGGTGATGAATGGCAAGCCTTGTGAATGGGACCTACTTGATGCGAGAATGAGACCAAACGCAGATTTTTTTTCTTCAGTTCCCATATTCAGTCGCCCATAATGCTCTGTATTCTGGAGCAGCTGGCACAACCTGCGGTAGGCTAGCCTCGCATTCGCATCGAAAACGACCTTCACCGTTCCCTCTGCCAAATCATCCTCGCTCTGCCTGCGCCCGTTATGTGAGCTCCAGCATATTCCCCGGTCCTGGGGACGCCATTGCTTCCATAATTACAAACATCTGTGTGTAGGATTAGGCCGTCGTCATCTAGAGGCTAGTCAAAAACAAGAGTTCATTTAGTCGCGGGCATCTGTCCAAACGGCAGTGTGTTTCTCCGGGGCGGCGTGTAACAGGAGCAGTGTCGGGTTCCTCATGAATGGTAATGTGATGCAAAAAGGCAAATTGAACAGAAAATTCCATCGACCTTTCTGAGGCAGATGCCACCAACACTGGATCACCAAAGCCAACAAACTGGCCGTTTGACTGCACAAGTATAAATGGTGCCCATTTAGTCTTGCAAGTGCATGGATGAAATGCAGAAGCCCCAAAACCTGACCAATCATTGTCTACGCATGTTATGATAGAAAACATGGCTTAGTATTTGTCTGCATTGGGAAAATGGCGCATGTTCCTATGTCAAAGGAGGTTATGTGATCCAAAGGTTTCTTGATGTATGCCAAGGTTTGCACCTGTGAAGTAAATTCCGGCAGACTTCCCATTCTGCCAGTGGTATGTTGACATGCGTGGGCTTTGTGCCACTACGTGCATTTCATGTGGGTTTGTGGTTTTTGCTAACTGTGTCCCGTAAACATGCCCGCAGACGCTAATTTTTACACCTGACAGAGCTCACATTGATATGCATTGATTTAGTTATGTCCAGTTGGTGGTTAAATAGTAATTTGAAGAAGCATTTTGATTAAATGTAATAACGGCTGTTGAATGCAGTTTGCAACAATAACTGGTCTATGGTTGTTTTAGTTGCAAATGTATTATTCAGTAGCTTATAGGCCTATATTTCCCCAATTCTTCTTCTTCTTATTATTAATAATAACAATATTATTATTATTAATATTATTATTTAATAATAATAATAATAATAATAATAATAACAATAATAATAATAATAATAATAATAATAATAATAATAAAGTAATATTACTACTAATAATAATACAAATAATCAAAATGTCAAAGATCAACCATCCTTGGTTGGATTTTTGGCTATTTTGCGCCAACTCCAGACTGTGTGGTTCCATGTTCTCAAAGTCCTCTTAATCAGCACTTCCCCCCCCTGAACAGTGTCTGATGCTCTTCCATGCCATGACACATGAGTTTTCTCGAAGCTAATCACTCTGCAAAGATTAAATGAAGACCTACGTGGACAAGAAAATGTGGCTCGATTTAGCGAGTATCCGATGGAGGCCCAGCATCAATCATCGCAGATGTTAGAGCGTGATTTAGGATCTCCAGGATGCTCTCGCCACCGAAAGCCAAACTTTCAGAGCTGATCCTGGCTTGCCTGTGAAATAAGATATCTCACGCTCGGAAGCAGAGAGTAAATTACGGAATAAAACTGTCCAGACAGACTTCCAGTGCGATAAAACTAATCTTTCCAAGTAACTAATCGTCGCAGGCTGTTCAGTGCTGAATATTCACTGCTACTCTTAAACTATACATGTCCCATCTGAAACCCATCTTACGCTGGGCATTTAATCAGAGTTCATAAAGTCAAGTTGAAAAAGCACGAACCTATTGTTTTTTTTTATAATGAAAAATGTGAAGTTAGCCCGGTGTGCTGTGCTTTAGTGAAGTTAAATTAGACTAACTAAATTATCTTTGATAACCTATGTGTAATTGATATTTTATTTTAGTCGATGACTTATTTAAACTATAACAATAGGTCAACATATCTAGTTTAATGTGGATCATAATGACATTGAGTATAGCCTATTGAAAGGCCCCTTTCAACCTAGAGAATCCACTATATGCACGAATTTCCACGTCTAGAAAATTAGAGGTTGCATTGATATGAATGAATATTGTCGCCAAGAAATGCTTGAGGAACATGAAATGTGATTGTTTGGAAATGCATTCATTTTATTCTTCCATCCTGCCAGGGCCGATAAACGCAGAAACAACTGAACACAGTGACAGCAAACACACACACACACACACACACACACGCACACGCACACACACATTTTTCTCATTCAATTTACAGGAGGTCATTCAGTCACACATTAATGTTTCATATTCTGTAAATACAAGTGTCTCTACTTTCTCAGATTAAAAAAGGCTAAAAAGGTGAATTCCGCTGTAATTATCCCGTTTCTTCTTCTCAATAATAATAATAATAATAATAATAATAATAATAATAATAATAATAAATTAGCAATGACAATATCTAATATCATATGATAATATAATATAATAAGGTATTTCTTCCAACAAAATTTCGTATTTTGCAAAATTGGCATCTTCCTCATTCCTTTCACAGCTCTGCAAGTCACGGAGCAATACGGGCCCGTAGATCACCCTGTATGCGATAAACGACCGCTCATCCGCTTTGCTTGCCAGTAAGCATGACTCGAGGCCATGCAGCCTGTTCGTCGAAGGCTTGCTTATCACCGAACATCTGACACATTACCGGGGAGCGCTCCGGATGCACATATGGATCTGCAAAGATTGTCACAGAAAGACGAACACTCCGCAGACAGTGCGCCAGTTGTGAAGCCATCATCTTAGATAGACTACACTAAGCCTGCAAGAAAAAAACAAAACACCCAAAGCCAACATTTGACAAAGAAAATTGTTTTCATTAACATGCATCCACGTCTACACCAATTAAAATGATGATCGTTACGTTATTAGCCTACATAGGCTATATCCTAACGAATTATAATGCTAGATATAATGACAATCATAGGCTAGCCCATGTTTTCCACGACAACAGACACAGCCTATACTGTTAGCACATACATTAAAGAAATCGGTTCATGCAGATGTTTGTCTAACGAAAGTAATAACCACGAAAATGCGTGCACAACCCATCGAAAGGACATGGAATATCTTACTGATGATGTAAGCTGGTCCTTTGCGTTTGAGTTATGGGTAGAGAGGATTTGGTGCAGCTAAAGGGAGATGATGCTCTCTCTGCCTCGCTCTTTCTTGTTCTCTGTCTCTATTTCTCAAACACACACACACACACACACACACACACACACACACACACGCCTCCCTCACTCACGCAGTCTCTCAGCCCATTGGTATTATCAGCTGTGATATACGGCCTGGTTTCACAATACCATCTTTAAAACACGGGGGCATTTCCACCAAAATGCCGTCTGAAAAGCCGTTGACAAGTTCTATTGAAAGTAAGTACGAATTCGCCTTTTAGCCTTGTAAACAACCAGGGCTCGTCGATAGCTTCATAAACAAACACGCATTCCGTTTTAATTGCTGTAGGTCAATTTATCAGAAAAATAGTGAATAATATCAACACAAAAATGGACATGCGATTTATTTGCGCTAATTCGATGCAAACGGTTATTATTATTATTATTATTATTATTATTATTATTATCGTACCGAAATAAACACGGCATCGACAAATCATTAATTTAGAAGAAATAGCGAGAGCATTAAGTATTCTAATCGGGTTCGGCTCCTCCCCCCGGCCATGCCCTCTAATTACCGGTGCTCCTTCACCACTAAAGCCTGCATTGGACTGCAACATACTCAAAGAGTAAGGGAGAGTGAGTTAGGAGAGAGAGGGCGGAAAGTGCCACTGGATACAATTGATTATCTCCCAATCAACAATAACTTGTTAGTAGTGGTCGATTCCAGGCAGCTTTTTGAACCTGACCGTTTCAAGAAGCGGCATTCTGTCGGGCTGTTTGACGTTGTGGCCACACCGCTATACTCGGGGACCGTGGACTGGACCAGTGGCACTTTAACAGGACTTTTAGTCCCTCAACCCTGCGGCAAAAAGATGCTTCAGACTCGGTACCTGTAATCCCGGGATTTTTCAACATAATTTCTGTCACTTGTTCCTGCGATCATTGATATTTTCTACTAGTATCCACATTTTGATAGGGTATAGTCCTAAAATTTGCAATCCATAATTGGTGTGTGTCGCGAGGTAATAACAAAATAATGACCTCCAAGGAAGACGCAAAAGGCGCCTCGGTGGAGGACCGAAGACGCAGTCCTCTGGATCACCTGCCTCCACCTGCCAACTCCAACAAGCCCCTTACGCCCTTCAGTATCGAAGACATCCTCAACAAACCCTCAGTGAAGCGAAGTTACACTATTTGCGGGACAGCGCATCTGATCTCGTCCGGGGAGAAGCATCCTTCGTCAGGTCATCCACTGTCCAATCGCGCACTTCTTACCCAAACCTCTCCTTTGTGCGCCTTGGAAGAACTAGCCAGCAAAACATTCAAAGGCCTGGAAGTGAGCGTTTTGCAAGCTGCAGAAGGTAAACACTCTCTCTCCAAAACAATTTCACTGTTACTTATATTAAATAAACACCATCGTGTAATACTACTGGTAAATAGTCTGCGGCCTGCTAGGGCAGAAATAGTGATATATTTTGCCCCCAAATATTAACAAGGAAAGACAGTTTAAAAGTAGCCTTACCTATTCATTGCATACCATGAGACTTTATAATTTCATGGGGCCTTTAGGAAGGTGGAAAGATTGTGTGACAACAGGGAAAATAAAAGTATACATTTGTAAATATAATAATCCTTTACAGTTTTCCTAAATATGTATCTGCAATTAGTCTGCTTCATGCGTTTTTAAAAAAAAATATTATTATAATTTATTTTACAACAATTTTAGGCCTATTAATACAAACAATCTCCCGTTTATATTAGGCTACTGTCAATACTATTATTATTGTCAGACTTAGAATTATCATTAGACTCTGTTTTTGCCTGTCAATGGAGTGCTATATTTTTGTATGGGCTACAATACTGTAGGCTATATGTAATGTAGTGGGTATCACTGTCCTTATGAGAGATATTTTCTATCTAAAGGTTGGTTCAGCATAATTATTTAGGAAAAAATAAAATTTTGCTAACTATTTTTCTCTTTCTAGGTAGGGACGGTATGACACTGTTCGGGTCGCGGAATACTCCCAAAAAGCGAAGGAAGTCCCGAACGGCCTTCACCAACCACCAGATCTATGAGCTGGAGAAGCGCTTCCTTTACCAGAAATACCTGTCCCCCGCCGACAGGGATCAAATCGCCCAGCAACTGGGTCTGACAAACGCCCAGGTCATCACCTGGTTTCAGAACCGCCGAGCAAAGCTCAAGCGAGACCTGGAGGAGATGAAAGCGGACGTGGAGTCAGCCAAAGCCACGGGTACGGTTCCTTTTGAAAAAATGGCTAAACTAGCAGACCTTGAAAAGTGCGCCAACGGGACTTTAGGACATCCTATGCCCGAGTCTCCCACGCTCTCCAGCCACGAGAGCTCAAACAAACTGCAAATGTCGCCGTCGTCACCGTTGACAGACCACACAACGAGTAAGGAGTGCTCGGAAGACGAGGATGAGGAGATTGAGGTGGACGACTGAACCTCTAGAACAGTACCAGCACATATATCACGGTTTCTGATAGCGCTAAAAGTGCCATTAACGCACCAAATGTATTTATGTGACTTTTATATAAACGAAAATATTCAAACCAAGCATGGACAGTCTCCACAAAATCTATTTATGCAGCGACAGCTATATGAGTAACCTATTCGTTCTTTTATTTAATCACCTGCGAGAAAGCAATAAGAGGTTCCCTCACACCTAACATATAAATAGAAAAGACCCTGCAGGACTGGAATGTGTGTGTATGGGTGCGTGTGTGTGTGCAATCAAACTTGCTAGTCCTCAGAAGCTACTTCTAGATCACGGTCTCTCTCTCTCCCACTCCCTCTCTCTCTCTCTCTCTCTCTCTCTCTCTCTCTCACACACACACACACACACACACACACACACACACACACACACACACACACACACACACACACACACACACACACACACCATGCAAGCACGATTGCTATACAGTGTTTTAAAATAATTTAAATGCATGCTTTAATTTTACTTTATAAAATGAATTTATTTTATTTTACAATGATTGCTAATCTGTGATAAATATCCCCAAAACATTGATACAGAATTGCACACATCCAAGGTTTCTGTGTGTGCATCCGTGTTAAGCATATAGCTACGTATTGGGAGCGTTTGATAAAAGAGTGTACAAACATTTGATATAGTAACCGCGAACGGTCAAGACTATACGATTCTCCTGGTCGAATCTAGTAGTCACATTTTAATATCCTATATTTCTAATGGTTTGTATGCCTGTAGCCTAAGTGCCTTTCTTCGCCAGGACACCATTTAAAAGACCATGTACAAAGTGTAATGTATCCAAAAAGAAAATAAAAAAAAATCACTTTCTCAATATCTCTCATTTGTATTGTTGTAACAAACGCTAATCGATCAATATTGTGGTGTTTTCTTTTAGGCTTCATTTAAGAGACGATATTCTGCGGATTTGTTGAAACAACGGAGGAATGCTCGCATGTAATGGGATTGATAGCAAACTGTGCCCAGTTTAAAACAAGAAACCCCCATTCTCTTTTTAACCTCCATAGTGTCTGCTGTGGTGTATGATAAAATCTATTTACTGCCTTTCCAGTCCGGCATCGTTTCTCCTTTTCACATTCAAAAAACCGTAACCTGCTTTTTTGACCCTGCGACGTGTGTTTTCTATATCATCAATAGAATTTATGTGAGAAACACAAATCTGGAGTGGAGAATGGGCACATAAAGGAGTCTTCAAAATGCCCAGTTTTTGGACCAGTTTCTCTTCGCCCGTGTGATCTTTTTTTCCCCGAAAAGAGACGAGGCAGTCATTTTTAGCGCAAGGCGTGAAAACCGGGGACAAATGAGTTCTCGCTGATGTGACAAGCGACAATGGAGCATGCTCTGCCTCCTGCGGCTCTCAATACGGAGACAAGCGTGTCCCGCCGCACAAAAAGGACACAAACGTTTGGAGGCCATATGGTTTTTGAATTTTCCTCACAATTTTTAGACAATTTGATGGATTGAGTTAACCCTCCCTTTAGACTGTTAAGCTCGGTTTTCACAAAGGCAATAATGCATACATAGGCCCTCGTCTCATGAGGGCATCTGGGTCCATTAATGTCGAGTCTTTTCTTCGCTTTTTGCTCGGCTGTTTTAAACAAGTCTATGAATTACAATGAAAGCCAGTCGGTTTGTAAAGGGGCTGGCTTCTCTTTTTTGTGTTTGTGTAAGGGGCTTGAAATAATAAGGTTGCCTTTTGGCAACAGATTTTTTTGCAGTTCATTTTGTGGCCAGAGTATTTTTCATGCTAAGCAGGAGAGTCAAATAGGCCTAATGTTAAGATGGTGACGTTTGAAAGAATGCGATTTAGTAAAACTCCTTTCTCCCTTTCTACCTCCCCTCCCAACAGCCTTTGTGTGGGAGCACTTAACGATGCCAAAACACATGATGTTACAGAAAAATGCTTTGGGAAAAGAAAGTGTTGACTGTTCTGCTGAAAAGACAAGGCTGTCTTGTTAGAGGGGAGTAGCCTACTGTATTTAACCACGCAACTATTTACGGAAATTTAAATTGAGAGATTTATTATCACCCTCACACTGCGGTTACTATTAAGACTATGGGCTATTATACTACTAGTATTTATTATTGCAGTACATTGTCGTTAACTTTCAAAACTAAAGGAGATAGTTTTCCCTCAGAAATGCAAATAGCAGGGTAGGTTAGTCCAATACAGTCTGTCTGATATTTCCAAGTTGCTTATCCCTTAAGGCAGTATAGGCTAAACCTTGAGCAGAGTTATCATAATAAAAAAATAAATATATATATATATTTAAGGCATGGTTGTTCTATTAAGGTAAAATACAGTATAGGGTGAAACAGCATCAAGAGTAATATCACTACCTCGTAGAGTTGTTGTCCTGCAGGCACAAAGTCTGCTTACCAGTCTAAGAGCTAGGGCGAAGATGGTTTTTGAAATCATCACCATGTTTTGCTGTGACTTTAGCTATTTTTGCTCCTGAATGCTTATAGCCTAAATCATAGCATTACAGAGGATGAATGTCGAAAACGAAACGCTTATAGGAGCTATGAATAACTTGCGGTGGAGCAGTGCGAACCAGATTTAATCAAGGGATCACAGCAATATGTGGACAATGTGAAGTTTGTCACGCTATTAACAAGCAGACGCTCACGTCACGTCATTTAAGTCGAACATAGCAGAGGCCTGGCTTGGCTAAACTCCTTGTTGTGAATATTGTGCTGCAAACTTCGCTGAATATTGGAACTTTGTACATGCAGAATAGCAGGCCTTCAGCGCAAATTAGAGACATCAATGGGTTACTGCTATCAAAGCATTGCTGCGCACACCTAAGTTAGTGATTGTTTCCATTGGCAATGTTCCAGAGCGGTAGAGTGTTTTAATTACGGTGCATACCGACGCGGATAATATATATTTTGATATCTTAATTTACCAGCTAGGCG
The DNA here is from genome assembly GCF_018492685.1 of Alosa sapidissima. Taxonomy (NCBI): domain Eukaryota; kingdom Metazoa; phylum Chordata; class Actinopteri; order Clupeiformes; family Clupeidae; genus Alosa; species Alosa sapidissima. The sequence goes on along the minus strand of NC_055972.1, from coordinate 23,324,004 downwards.
TGGGTTTATGCTATTCCACTCAGAAGGCGTTACGCAGACAAGAACTAGCCACTGGCCAGATTCACTATAATTCCCAAACAAAAAAAAAAAAAAAAAAAAAAAACGCAAAGCAATGGAGAATTCAAAGTGCACAAATTATATCAGCGGAGAGCTGGCTTGTGCATGGGTCTCACTTCCTTATTTTATGAGGTGTTGTCAAACGTGGCAAAGATAAGTAATACTACAATCCGAAAGAGCACCACGTGGTAATTAATCCCAAAGTCTTAAGTGTATTTCAGCACGAGAGAGAGAGGAAAAAAATCACTAATTCAATCGTCCGGAAAATTGAAGTTTGATGCATGAGTCCCTGCTGAAACAATGGGGTTCACCCCCCACATCCCGTCTCTCTCTCTCTCTCTCTCTCTCTCTCTCTCTCTCTCTCTCTCTCTCTCTCTCTCTCTCTCTCCACCATAGAGAAACCTTAGTTTTTCTATTTTGCATTTTTCAGTCAAGTTTAACTCACCAGTTCCAGGATCTTTAGGCTATTTCTTTTATAGAATCCAACATACATTTTTTTATTATTATATCTATACATTTTGGTTCAGATCTAGTGTTTTATAAGCCCATTTTTGTTGCTAAAATACAACTTCATTAACGAAAGATCCTCTAACAGGGCACTCAGAAATACAGTAGGCCTACATGTTTAATACTAGAAGAACAATATCAGATGACAAGTTTTATTACGCAAAAGGTAAATCATGTCTCTAAGCAAAATAGATTTATGAACAGTGTTATAAAAAGCTGCCATGTCCTTCATGGGGAGTAATAACGTCAGTTATAACAGTGATTGTGATCAGCTTTGTGTTTATTACAGTTGGATAAATAATCCAGCCACTGTATATTCGGTGCAAAAGCCATGCTCTTAAAAAAAAGAAGAAAAATCGAATTGGACCGAGACGACATGTCACAACAGTGTATGATTTGAGGTGAAAAATTAACTAGATTAACCTAAGGGGAAGGCTTGATTGATCACTAAATAGGGTGGACGTGAAAGTTTTCGTTATAACATTCCTCTGGAAGCCCTTAATACTTCAAACTTCAATTTTACGGGCGATTGAACTAAGCATGTCCCTGACAAAATTGATATATGTATTAATTTTCTTTAACTGTTGATTAATTACTCTCCACTGAAAGAATTATACGAGACTCTTCGCCTCGAATTTGCATATTAATCAAATTCTAGTTGATAATTCAAACGGAAAAATGGATTTAGGGGAAGTGAGGAGCATAACTCGAAAAAATATACCTAAGCCAGATATTTTCTCCCCTCCCTAGCTGCTAAGCTGCATGTCTAGTGTATTAAAGTCAAAGATGCAGAACGAGTTCGCCTGGCTATTTGGTGAAAACAGAAATTGCCTGTCCAGTTTTATGACGTGTTCATGCTGAGCAGGCAGATCTTAATGTGTCCTGTCAAAATGTCTGAGATTTAAAGAGGAAAGAGGCTTATTCAACAAACACACTTCTGCTGCACCCACACACACTGTGTGTGTGTGTGTGTGTGTGTGTGTGTGTGTGTGTGTGTGTGAGTGAGTGAATGAGTGAGTGAGTGAAACAGAGAAACAGAGAGTGTGAGTTTGTGAAAGAGAGAGAGACTGTTGAGGAGGTACTTGATGCTACACAAGCTATTAAACTATAATTGAAATATCCTTCCACTTTAGACAAGGCGTCAGATATGTTAATGTCTCAGCAGATTATTTTGTATATGTTCTCTACCTATATTTCTATTCTATATATCAATACATTAACATGAATTAAATATTTATTCTACAGCTGCATGTAATCACTATGTTGATCAACAGAAAACCCCCTAGTTATTCTCATTACTATTCTTCCTATTGTGTTTTCCTTCCTTCCAGCTATGCTTATTTACACTAAAATATGAATCATTATTATTATTATTATTATTATTATTATTATTATTATTATTAGAAACACTTAGCTGTGGTCAATAGTTGCACAATAGATGTCTGTCACCCTAGATTTTATGACGGTACATTCACCCAATGCCTATCTTCTGTGTCCACCAGTTTTGGATATAATTAAGGTAACATTATAACGCTCATAGTTGAAAGCATGAAATATGACTGCATGTAGAGAAGAAGTAAAACTGAGTGCAATGTCATTCCACGATGATCAAGCCTGTTTTTAAGAACGCATTTTACAATTATATTATGTGCTTTTTTTATTATATTCCACAGAATATATGGAAAGAACCAATTTTAAATTTCCAAATGCTGAAACAGGTCTAATATAGATACTATATGCTAAAAAGCGAGAGAGGGAGAAAGAAAGAAAGAGAGAGAGAGAGAGAGAGAGAATCAATGGATGTTGAGTAGTGTGGGGCAGAATTGTTATTATTTATTTTTATAATATATTTTGAAATCATTGAAACAAATAATTATAATTCATCATGTTAGTCATCACATATATTGAATAACAAACTATACCATCACCACCAATAATAATAATAAAAATGATAATCATAATAGTAACAATGACAACAATAATAATAATAATAATAACCTTCATTCTGTTTCCTTTCTGTTTTTTTCTTCACCATTTGTCTCTTTCCATATCTTACACACACACACACACACACACATGCACACACACACAAGTTTGTCACATAATAAGTTCCAGTCCACTCTAGCTCCCCCCAAAGACATCAATCACTATTCCTAAATGACTGCTGACATGCCCAGACCGTCTCACACTGAGTCCTATCACTCTCATTGTCTCCCTGCTCTGTCTCGGCCCTGCTAAGCACTCTGCACAGTGCAGCAGCAGCACTAGTGGTGACGGCAGCAGCGCTCTCCAAAGCTGTGGGCAGTCTGTGGCGCTCGTGTCCACCACAGGGTGAGCTCAGCTGGCGCTCTCGGCCAGAGTAGCACATGGACACACAGCGGTCCCCTCGGACAGAGATGGATGTGCAGCGGGCTGCACATGCACGCGGGGAGCCCATCGGGAAGCCTCCCCCGAGTTGGATGTGGTTGTGTGTGTGTGTGTGCGTGTGTGTTGGGGGGGGTCTATGCAGGATGTGTTGTGCAATCTTGTGCAAGTGTGTGTGTGTGTGTGTGTGTGTGTGTGTGTGAATGTGTGGGTGCAGGATTACGCACACTTTACAGTCCCCTAAAGTAAATGTTTGGGAAACTATTAGGAGAGATGGAGTGGAGCAAGCCCTTGCCTATTGCTCGAGATGGGGAACTGTGAGCCTGGTTCATGCTTCAAGCTACAGGCATTCAGCTATGTGCCACTGGATCTATAACCTCTTCTCTCACCCTCTGATATGGGTTTCACCATGTATGCCTATTATATTACTGAAACATAACAGTCATATGGAATGTTTTTTTGAAGTTATTCAATATGTGTCTTTTTCCATTTCTGTGTAAAATGGATTTTCTCCTAACTATATTATATGATGCATATAGTGTATTAATATAGCATTAAAGTGCCATGACGTTCTCGAGATGAAAAGATTGAAAATTAAACTAGAATTGAAATAATACTGAATGAAGGGGGAAAAAAATCTCCTGTACTATGTCACACAAGTCTTGAAAAATCCATAAAATCATAATTTATCACTAATTACGGTTAATGACGGAACGGGGCCAGATCATTAGCACAGTAAAATATCACACAGAAGTGCTATTGTCATCGTCATCTCTGTGTGTGGCTTCACCGTCATTCTTTTTACAAGCCTCTCTCGTGTGTCAAGAAATCTTAGCCACTTAGGAGGGGCACTTCTCCAAGCCGTGTGGGTTAACTGGGGAGGCCACACAGCAATCCTGCCATCTTGTGGACAACACAGAGGAATACATCGACATATAAGGAATTTTCCTGTCTGTTTGGGGGCTTCCATTGTAAAATGCTGCCATCTAGTGGGTACTAGTACAACTCACTGAGTCTGCTCAATGGAAGGGTGTGTTACCTGCACTTTGAAATGCTTTACAATTGTAAAACGTGTAACATAGATGGTTATCTCTCCAGAAAAAAGCAGGTATTGCTTCCAAGCTACAGGTTAATAGGAAAAATGCTGGGAACTCAAGACATCCAACACAAGCCTGCTCTCTTGTAGGTGGTCTGGCAAATAGACTTCAGTAAGGGCAGAGACAGATACGGCTATGCGAGCCAGAACATTAAAAAAACCCAAAGAAACATTAGAGAAAGATGATCAATAACTAATCTGCCAACATTGTCAATTATGTGCCCTCAGGCAGTGACCTAGGGGCAGACCACAGGTTTCCCCACAAACACTGTAACCCTAAGGTAAGAGGTTTGTTGAATCCCTTTCAAATTTGAAGTGTTTAAGCATTGTGACTTGAAAAATGGGAATTTTTTTTAACCTGGGACCTATTTTTAGATAATTTTGCGTATTCTTGCTTTCAGTATTGATTAGAACTAGTTGTGGTGGCCGTAGGCCTACGATGCAATCCTGTTGTGGCATAAATAAAATCAGAGTCTTGAATAAAATCAGAGTTTTGCACCAATGGCAAGGCTCAACATGTCATTACAACATCCACAGGATCCCAATGAAGATATGCACATGTCCACAATTGTTTGTGGTTTATTGTCTTCTTCCCATTTGTGGTGTTGCTTCTGAGAAAGTCCCTACTGGTCAATTGCCAAAGATGTTTTTCTTTGTTGTTTAGGCCTAGGGGCCCTAATTTAAGTGCTGGACAAAGTCAGTCTATGAGCAAAGTTCTCGTGCATGAACTAACGACATCATATGGCGTTAGACAGCTTTTTTTATAGGTAACCAGAGTTCTCGTTAACTTTTAAGCAGTAATCCATGATTTATTAAGGTATGTAAATAGTCACACGGAAGTCAAACACCCTAGTCGTTCTTCAACATGGGAAAGAAAAGATAGACCATTCAAATAAGGGGAAAGTGTATCAACCTCAGTAAGTCGGGAAATGGTTTTGAAAAACAGGTACAGACTAAAGTAGCATCAAGGGGTTACCAAATCTAAAAAAAACCCATCAGAGATGACCTTCATGGTAGCAGATTATTTAAAAGTCATGCCAGGAAAAAAGCCTTTCTTGTCATTTAACTATAAAATCAATAGGGGGCGATACGATTACTTTACCTCCCTTTATCACTATGCAGAGGTAGGCTATGTTTTTATAAGCAACTTATTTTAGTATGATCTACACATTCATTGTGATGCTATATGGGCTTCATCTGAATGAAAGACGCAGACTTGTTACATGCTAATATGTCACGTGGAAGGCTTTTGCATGCTTTGTGGATGGTTGGGTTGCTAGACTTAAACAAGGACTTTGTAAATTAATGATGTGTAAAACATGGTGTTTGCTTTTGCTTGAAGATTAGCTTTAGGTACTGTATGTTAAGGCATTTGTGTTAGCCATCATAGGCTTTGGTGCTATCAGAGCAAATGTTAGATGATGTGCAGTGATGCTTCTGCTACATGTAACGTCGGAACACTGGAGGGCAGATATTTGAATAAACAGCTGGGGATTTAGGTGGCACCAAAATGAGGCACAGATATCTGTTGTCATTTAATTTAGTTACCACCATTCATGTCGTCACCAGTGTCATATCAGAGCCGGGCTACAGCTCCCCACCCATTTTTGCAAAACATGTTGATTTTGTTTGGAAAACATATTGAGTTTTATTCAGAAAACCACACAACCACACAGGCAGTTCACACACACATGCAGTATATACACACAAACACAAAACTTCAGACAGACACACACACACACACTGTGGTTACTCAGGACAGGTGACCCCTGCTCTGGTCTTATCAGACAGAGGTGAGCTCCTGGGAAAGTGCTGTGCTCCACCCCGAGGCAAACATAGCAGCCTGTGCACTGTCTCAACCTGCTGCACTCACACAGACAGCTAGAGAGAGAGAGAGAGAGAGAGAGAGCGCGAGAGAGAGAGAGATTTAGGTATAGATAAATGAACCAAGAGGTGGGGTCATTTAAAGGTTGTATCAGCGATGGTGGGATAACGTCACTTCTGTTGACGTTCAAACAAAACAGAGAGCTAGCTCCCTAACCCTAACCCTAACTCCCTCCCCCTCCCTCCCATGCAATTGAAATTCTTCTGAACGTGCATCTCGTCAGTTATTGGTTGGAACACTTTATTTTGCCTTTGAGTGGTTGGCAACACTTGTTGGTAGCAATTGTTTTTGTGTACAGATCTCAGAGCCTAGGCTGCCTTCAGAGACGTGGTTTTTTGACGACCTTAGCGGGCAGCTAGCGGATCGTTAGGAAAGATTAGATGAATGACCATTTATGTTTAGGCCTTTTTTAGGCCTGCAATCGCTGATACAACCTTTAATACCAACTTCTTTTTGTTCTGCAGGCTACACTATGTAAAACTTTCAAGACTGCCATACATCCAGATACTGACAGTGGCCACATATTTAGAATGTTTCACACCAACCTTATAAGTGAATGTGTGATTGTGTGCTTTTCTAAATCCTCTGCCATGATCTCTTCAGGAGGTGCAAACCCAACTCAGGGGGCACTACAGAGTTTCATGTAAGAAGTCCTTCATGCACGCTAAGCACTATCAGTGTGTTTTGTCCATCATCCAAAACATGGAAAGTAGTGCAACAAACAGGTTGGCTTCTTTTTAAACTGAACCGAATGTTTTCCTTGTGTGCTATACATGTACACAATAAATGACCTCGGCTGAGGAAACTCCGTCTCGTCCATGAATTCTGTACACATCTGGACACAAGCATGTCTTTTAGGCACGGGCTTCAAATTTAGTATGAATGTTTTTTGTATACTAGGATAAACTGATTTGATTTTGAAGGTCAAATGCCAAAGTTCAAGGTCATGGTGACCATGTACAATCATGACTTGACTGGTGACATGGTGATCATGTATGTCCTATTATCATGAATACAATAACTCAAGTGCAAAAAAGCAGAAAAGTGCAATGTGATAGTATAGGCAGGTGGTGCATAAACAGTATAAGATATAGGCCTATAGTGCAGTGTAGGCTAGACAATAGTATACAGTTAAGAAGGTGGAATGGTTTACAGTGATATAAATTAACTATAAATGTGTGCAGTGTATACAGTAACCTTATAAGAGCAGAATAAATATGGATATGCAATATGAACAATGTATGAACAACATCACCACAAGGCGAGCAGAAGCTAAACACTATGGATGTTATGTAAAGTTACATGAGAAGCCGAGGAGAGTGAGGAAAGAGTTATCCTTGACCATGGATACCTCTCAACTGTCCCGCTAGATGCACCAGGCAAGTGGCATGCGGTAGTCCGTTTGATTTTTACTTTAGCATTTTGGTAGCAACATCTTTATTTTTACGATAAGACAATAGTTCATGACAATAGACAGAATAATAAATACATTTTGGGCTCTATTTTGGGATCTCAAACGCATGGTCACTGGCGAATAGCTTGTCCAGCCCACATTGGGGGTGGTTTTGTTATCAAACGTTATCAACGTCAGGCGCCTGGCGCAAAAAGGTGGTCTTGCGTTTCTTAATCAGTCATGGGCGTGTTTTGGGTGTAACATCCTTTAAACCATTGAGAGTGTAATTCCCTTTAACAGCAAGCAGCGCGACTTCAAATAGCACATTGGTATTTTGATAGTCACCTGTGCATTTGAAGGAATCTGCTTACACCCAAGACCGTATGAAACAGGTATTCCACTAAACCATACTTTACTAAAAAAGTATAGCCTACATGCATCTGCACTCGTCTATTATTTGAACTCATTGGTAAAGTGAAACTAACTTCACAGTGGTGTCATAGTCAACGACAAAACATTTATACACAGTTAATAACTTATGACTGACAATGGGGGACTGACAATGAGTTACCATCGAAAACATAGCCTGAAAAAAGCAACACTTACCCCAATAATGTTCGAATGACTGAATAAAAAACTTAAGGACATTTATCCTGCAGAAGAGTTGCTGCTACATCTCGTGACCGTGCGTCTTCAGCTGTGCTTCATATGCGCCTCTTGCTATAGACCACGTGTTTCTTGGTCAGTGGCGTAATGCTTTTTAGATAGTGTATGATAGCGATTTTTAGATAATGTGCTAGAGTCCACCTTAGGTCGTTATTTGCCACACCCCAGAGCGCATTGCTCAATAAAAGAGACGAGCATGGCGAAAAACTCGAGTGTACAATAGGAATACGCTTTGCGTCGTGATGAGAATACGCTTTGCGCAGCCATAATAGAGCCCTTTAACTCACTACACCGAATGCCTAGGTTTTCTGTGCCCGTTGTTTCGTTCACACCTTATTGAACCATAGCCATATTTGCAAAAACCCCATTCATTTTCCCATAGATATTTTGTCTAACGAACCATAAGTGCTAAAATACTACAAGATTCCGGATTCCTGAACGAATTTGATGTTGGTGGTCAAAGGTCAAAGGTCAATGCCACTGTGACCATGAAAGCTTCATTCTTGTGAATGCTACATCCAGGGGCGGAGCTCGGGTATTGTGTGAGGGGGGGCGGGAGATGTTTGCCCCCCCCCCTCACTGATTGTTGCAGTAACCCGCACTGTCGCGTTGGCTTGCACTAGCGTAATTTCACCAACCTTTCCATTCACACATGTAATATGCAGTAGCCAACCAACCAAAATATTTAATATATGTTTATTCCAGGAAAAATAAAAAATAAAGCCTTTGATCATAGCTCCCTATTCCGGTCAAACAAACAACAACTTTGCTCAACAACTTCAACTCATTTAGCATGTTAAAGGGACAACAACTATCCCATCCTTTTTAAAGAAAAGAAACGTAAATGAAAACAATATCCCATAGCCCTTGCCTAACAGAAAATGAGCGACTGTGAACTCAAGAACGTTAAAAGTTGGCCCACTTTTAAGAATTTCTCAACAAAGGAAAAAACAGACACTTAGCTTTACAGGCCTAAAAGGACATGCACACTGCAAAAAACATTTAATCTATTTTGAGTTTCAGCATTCTCTCCTTCATGTTTGCAAATCTGTCAATAACTTTATCCTTATTGACCTCAATGTCTCTCTCGATACAGAGGAGCGCTAAGTCTGACAGCCGCGACTCACCCATGGTGGAGCGCAAGAAGCTCTTAATGAGTTTCAGTCGGCTAAAACTTCTATCTGCCTTCGCACTGCTAATTGGAATCGTCAAGTAAATACGATAAAGAATGGCAAGATTAGGAAAAGCCCGATCCATGTCGTTTGCGATGAGAAATGGGAGGATTCTGTGGGTGTTTAAATGCATGCACAGCTCACTGTACATTGCACAAAATGTAACAAATTAATTAACCACTTCGTCGGCATTGGATAGATCCTGTGAATAAAAGTCCGCAAGCGCTCTAACTTTTTCAGGCGCATCAGGTAGAGTAAAATGTTTCGGGTTCAGAGCAGCAAATTTTCCAGCCATTCTCTTGAAATCTGCAAATCGATGTTCAAACTGAGAAACAAAGACGTCAAGTATGTAGTAAAACACATCGACTCTGAATCTGTCCCTGCTGTCTTCTAAAATCCCATCTGCGTGTTCATCTGAACACAAACGCTTTTTCTTACGAACTCTTCCCCTATCAAAATCGGTAGTTCCCTCACACAGTATAGCCAGCTCTCTGGCTGTGTTAAACAGATGCGCGCGGTGTTGGCCAAGAAAAAGACTATCATGTGTTAAACAGACAAAAACTATGCCTAACCCAATCTACATATATTTTTATTGAACATTTAAGTAGTAAACAATTCCGAATGGATATGTGGTCAATAAACTGTATTTAAAAAAAAAAAAAAAAAAAGAATCCTACCAGTGGGGGCCCCCCCTAGCGGCGAGGCCCCGGGTTGTTCGCGCTGCAGCCCCCCTCAAATCTCCGCTACTGGCTACATCTTCAGAATGCCTTGGGACACATGCTTAAACCATAGTACAGATGTTTACTTGGACTTTAAAGGACAATTCCGGCACAAAATGAACCTAGGCAGTGCTCGAATTACGGGGGAGCCAGAGGGAGCCGAGCTCCCATAGAGCGAGGACTGGCTCCCATGAAAGCAACAAAGTCAAACATCTGAGGGGGTCTCTCATATCTGAAGGTGTCTGGCATTGTAATTTAATCTTAAACAACCGCTCATTATCCATCCCTGTGCGATCTCTTACCATTACAGACGTGAAATATCTACTACGGGACGTAGACCTACCCTACGCTCTTGAACGCAGCATGACTGCACTTCACCACCACACCACTAGACTAGCAAACCGTATACGATCGATTTGACAGCACTCGCAAGTCTGAAGAAGTTATCCTGCTTTGATGCGAGTGTTTTGTCTATTTACATAGGCGTTCATTGGGCTAGCCTACATGGTTTGATACGTGCTGAAAAGTCCTGTTTGCGGTTGAACTTGCGCCTCTATGTTGATTAACAAAGCCATAAATTATGGCCCATAATGCAGCTTACTTCAATGATTCTGTGAACTGATCTGTAGCTATCCTCGGTCATTCAGAGCTCCGGAAAGTTCCCAGATATTTTGAAACACCTGTTAGCAATCTCTGATGGCGGAATAGCCTATTCAATGGCTACCCGACATCATCTCTGTGCAAATTCCAAAATTGTTCGTCGATTTATTTCCACGGTTCAACACACAAGACGACTGAATATGGAAGCATATGAGTAGCTTTATTCAAATGAAAATGCAATCTGCAATATGCAATTCAAAAAGACATTACATTATGCAATTGACAATTCATTATGCAATTTAATATTGCAATTTGCAATAATATCCAACAAATTGTATTTTAATCTGCAAAGTGACAATGAAATCCTAAAATCAATTCCAATAATTTTGGTTAAAAAATAGAATAAACATGGATTGAATTGCATTCCATTTTGCCATGGTACTTCAGTCTCAAAATTCAAATGGCAATTCATTTTGCATTTCAATTTTCAATATTCAGTTTCATCATTTAACTGTCAATTCGTTTTGCAATTTAATATTTAAAGTGCAATGTAGGATTGCATTTTAAAACCATATTTGGCAAAACTGTCAATGCCAGCCTGAAAAGATTTTGGATTATTTTGGGCAAAACGTTTTGCCATCGTTTTGAGGCATTTTATTCAAATGGAAAATAAATAGCGCCCCCCGTGATTGCATTGCACTTTGGTCACGCTCTTTGTGTTGCAAAATTCAAATGGCCATTCAATCTGCCAAACGCATTGCAATCTGTCAAGTCACTCATCAAGGCGGGAACTAGGCTACGTCACTTCCGTGTTTACGTCTTCTTACCCAGTTAGTGTTTGCAATGCTATTTACTAATGCTATCTAACTAATGCATCTACTAATGCTATTAGTGTAATATACTATTATACTACATGCATTATTGTGTTTGACACTGAGGATAGCCTATCTGAGACGGTGGTCTGGTTCAAATGAGTTACGTTGTGAAATTGAGAATGCCACTCAGAGTAATCCTTTAGTCTGTATCTTTGTATTGGGAAATTGAAATTAAATATGGACTATTACAATCAATAATATGTTGAAATTAATTAAATGGAATCAATTTCTATGAAAAATCTCTGTCTATTGTGTGCGTGTGTCTAGGCCTATCGTGTGCATATCCTGCGCAAAAGCGCCACTCGCGCCTAGGCCATTTTATTGTATCGCCTTGTTAGCCTACAGTATGCGCGGGGTGTGGTAACTTTTTATGAGATAGAGAGACCCCCTTAAAGACAAAAAGATAATTTGGGCCCTGAACCTAGGGGTTAATAACATATGTGTACCGAGTTCGACCGTTCGCCGGGATTTGTTTTCATGCTAGTCAAATGTGACCAGTTTTATTGCAAACCGCTAATTAGCGTTTAACGCTAGCCTTCGGGGCACACGTACAGTGAAAAGAAATCGCTATTTCTATACCACTAGCAAGGCTCAAAATAGCACCACACTTACACAGTAGCATAATGAGGGTCTCTACATGTAAACCGAAGCATTGAGAACTTTGTAAGTGTTTCTTTATTAAAAAGAAACACATTACCGTTCACGTCTGGTTCACATATACAGGCAGGCAATGTGAACTAAAATGTAATTTGCTCAAGGCCTATCAGAAATAAAAGCTCCAATCAACATGACTTGTCTAGTGTACTTACTTAGTGGATAACTGTCCATCTGGTCCCTCCAATTTCTTTTCGGGACATGGAAAAAAGTTTCAACTACAGCCCTGTTTATCAATGAGGGGAAATCTTCAGACTCTGCGTCTTTTGGGTGTCGCGACGCAACAGGTCCCACTCCATGCAACACAGGCACTCCTCTTCGGTGGCCATAGCTTCACAATGTCTGCAGGTACACCACCAGTTTCTAAAAGTCCGAGGCTGTATTGCGGCATTGACTACAGGTAGCTCTGTCTCTCGTAGCCCTTTCACGGAGCTCCCGCAACTCTCCGTCGGTATATTCCAGCTCGAAAAGATAAGGACATCCATCCAACCGAAAGGGTTCATCCCCATGTCTTCAAATTCGTTCGAATAACCTGCCATCTCTTATGTCTCCGGTTGCGTTCAGTGCTTCTCTCAGTGCTTTCTTTCGGCAACAACGTTTCACGCGAGATTCACTTCACATCCCAGAGTTCTGTTTTCCCAAGGCGCCAGCATGTATGTGAACCAGACGTGAACGGTATGTGTTTATTTTTAATAAACTACCTGTAAACTTACAAAGTTCTCAATGCTTCGGTTTACATGTAGAGACCCTTATTATGCTTCCGTGTAAGTGTGGTGCTATTTTGAGCCTTGTTAGTGGTATAGAAATAGCGATTACTTTTTACTGTACGTCTGCCCCGAAGGCTAGCGTTAAACGCTAATTAGCGGTTTGCAATAAAACTGGTCACATTCGACTAGCATGAAAACAAATCCCAGCGAACGGTCGAGATGGTACACATGTGTTATTAACCCATTCATTTTCATTTTGAATTTTGCGCCGGAATTGTCCTTTAAGATGAACTGATTCGATTTTGATGGACAAAGGTTTTAGTTCAAAGTCACTGACCTTGAACTTGTGAATGCAATATCTCAAGAATGCTTTGAGCCATCAAATTAAGTATGAATGTTTACTTTCTCTACAATTAACTAATTATATTTTTTATGGTCAAAGGTCAAGGTCACTTTGACCACATGGATGTCCCATCCTTGCAAGTGTTGATTTCCGGACAGGTGCAGGGCTGAACTGCATGGTCGGTCAAACACAACGTAGTTACATTGGTACTGTCATAGATATTAGAAAGCTCCAGATCTAATAATCTAATAATGGGCTCCAGAATGTACGCAAATTCGGTTATAAAGTGATGATGCAATAATAGGCTAATAAATCTTTTTCTGGGTCCAACGGCTTTCAAAGCCACTTGGTTTTCTCCATAGACAGTAAAATAAAAAAGAATTCTGCTATTTAGTGTAGCCTTTAAGAAAATTGTCTTCCTACTACTCATTTGTTGCATCAACCTAATAAAATCCTATTTGTCGTGGAAGCCTGCATTTAACCCTTGATTGTATCATCTGGCTGCACAGCCATAGTAATTGCTCTGTTAAAGTTAACCGGTTTTGTTTTACTGTCAATAAAACGGAGGTGATGGTGACAAGGTTTATAAGTTGCAAAAACTGTCTGGCTGCGCTAGTAAACGTTTTTTGACCAAAAAGCTGTTGGGCCCGTGATGTAGGACTTAACAACCGAATAGCGCCGCCATATTGGTGGACTAGAGGCGATTGCTCTAAGACTACAGGGGAAGCTCAGCCTCCTCTAAAATATCATGGAAAATTGCATCAAATAACACTATTACATTAGCTTCTAGCCTACTATTCCAACTAGAACATGCTGAAAGCATGTTCGTCTTCATGGCTAGTTTGTTCAGCAATAAGGTTTTGTCGGTTATTTATCGTGATTTCGCACCTGTAATACATTGCTGTGACGACACAATCCATCAAAAAACCCATAGACGCTCGGCTTCACTGGGCTTTCAATGGCACTTACAGAGTGGGCTGATCTCAGTGCAGAAAAGCTACACGTTTATTGGACAAGCGCCACAAAATCATCATTTCCAGGGAAGCCCGGAAGTGGGAGTGAATGGGACAGTGGGATGGCCTGGACGCCGAGTTTCTGTATGATGATTGGAGGAACCGTCATAGAGGCTGGACTCTTTTTGATTGACAGCATATGTCGCGATCTGACAGGAAGTGGTTCAAGTTCAAGGGATGCGTTAACGTTAGTGTTGACAGGTGAAGCAAGAGGCAAGGCAAGTTGCAGCTCAAATTCTCATAATGTGGGAGCAATACAGTCGGTTTCTATTTGTCTTTGTAAATAGCATACTGTAAATAAAACCGTAATGTGGAGTTACAGAGTTTGTGACTTGCTTTTGTTTCTGTTGTGTATTTAGGCTAAGTTAGGTAGCGCGCTATATAACGGTGTAGGCTACATGATGCCATGCCAACTCTATAGCCTACTGTTTGCCTATTCTGGGTTTTGGGATCATTTTTGCCCTCAAAGAACAATATAGCACCTTAATAATATTAATTTAATAATTGATAATTGTTTTATCAGAGCTTCCCCTGTTCCAAAGAGCAGCAATCGCCACTGTGGTGGACATATTGCCGCCATATTGGTGCACTCTGCTAGCCTAGAAATCTAGACGCACCCTAAATTAATTTGCTCAGCCTGTACGTCTAGTATCAAACCATAGGGATTTCTATTGGTGGACGCCGTGGACGTCATCCAATCACAGCGCTCTATTTTGTTAGAGAGTCTTAAGGCGGGCTTAACAGAAAGACGACAGTCCTGCGACGGTACCAACAAGGAAGGTGGATATGTGGAACGAAGAACGGTTGTTTGAATCGACGTTGGCGGCAACTTTGGAGGAGTTGGACTTTTCTTTGAAAGTTGAGCAACACAATTCACTTAAGTCATTCCTTTCGAAGAAGGATGTATTTGCCGTTTTGCCGACCGGATACGGTAAAAGTTTACTTCCCCGTTCACTATTTTCATCGCTCTGGCCACGTCATCCTGCTCTTTGTTCTGATTGGTCGTAGCGCTGGCCTATCACATGCCTAGGCAGTTTGAAAGACAATTCTCTGCCCGCCCCTTGGATTAAGCGAGGTGAATGGTTCGATTCCAGACTATACATTTCAATGATATAGGATGGTCTGCCAGGCTAGCACTCTGCCTTTCAATCCAGTAAGTCAAGTCTTTTGTCAATATTTGTCTTTTGGAAAAACTATAAACACAATAACATAATTCTGAAAGGAGGCTACATTTGTAACAAAGGAGGCTACATTCATCACAAAATACTCCCTCTGTCTCTTATAAAGCCTACCTATTTGATAATTATTTGACAATTGTCAATTAGAATTGGTTAATTTAAAATGGAAAATAAATGTTAATACCTGTACTGAATATTAGGCCCCATCACATTGTATTGCATTGAACCAAATCGCACAGAATGATTCTGCATTAAAATGTATCGTCTTTGAATCATATGCATGCAATCATGCATAGATATACATTGGATCGTCTTAAAAGGGAGAGATGTACCCCCCTATGTACTCCAGTGCTGTGCATTGGCTTTCAGTAAGTCACAGAATTGAATTTAAAGCACTACTGCTTGTTTATAAATCACTAAATGGAGTGGGACCTAGTTACCTATCAGACATGCTTCAGCAGTACTTCCTGACCTCTCAGGTCACAGGAGAAATATTTGTTGGTAAAACCTGTTGTCAGGACATGGTGAAGCAGTTTTTAGCCGCTATGTAGTTCATCTTTGGGACCAACTTCCAGATTACATCAAACATGTCAAATCTAGATTTAACACCAAACTGTTTTCAGGTGCTTCCGGATAACTGATCAAATGCACTTCCTGCTAATCATAATATGTTCAGTGTTTGGTTGCACTATATGCTTGTCCATGTGTGTGTTTGTCAAAAAATGTGGTGTGTTCAGGCACATTGTTGATGTGTTGCATTGCTTTCTTCAGGATGGTGAAAGTGTTTGCACAACCTGGTCTGAAGTTAAAGGCACAGTTTTTCACTATTAGAGACTTGATAGGCTAAATAGTGCATGACCAAGAAAGCTAGATTTTGATCTGTTCAGTGCCGAGTCCCTATATGTGCGCCCAGCAACACAGTAAGACTGCTGAGTGTTAATTGCAGTGTTGCTTTAGCTTGTAACTTGGGTAATTGTCCTTGATATGAAGTACCTTTCCCAAGCCTTAGTTGTACAAGAATCTGCAACTGTTGTTTTTGTAAAAGTATAAATTTCCTTCAGTAAATAGCATATAGTACCACTTCCATTTCATAATTTGCATGTTCTTCCTTGACACATTTACTTTTTTGCTTACATTTGCTGTTTGCTTTATGACCCATTTATGTCTGTGTTTGTTTAGCAGATGCCTTGTCCAAAGTGAGGTGCATTTGTAGTGTTATGTTATATTGAGAAGGAGAAATGGGCTCTTTACCTTAATACCTAATTTTGACCAAGTCTAAGAAATTACCGGTAGTTACACCTTATGTTATTTGTGAATAATGTGGACAGCAACTTATATTGCTTTTGGATTTATGCTAGATCATACATATTCACAATAAAAATAATGACTGGAAAAAATATAACTATTTGTTTGAATTGAAATGGTGATGACTTTCAAGGGGGTTGGCTATTTTTGCATGCTACTCCTGCATCTCTCTCTCTCTCTCTCTCTCTCTCACACACACACACACAGCGGAGTTGTCCTGGTTAAAATGGTGTCAGCAGCAGCTCTTACTTATCTGTGTGACTTATGGGCCTGTCTGCAGTAATGGCCTGTCAGACACTCCACCCTGCCTGTCTGTGGTTCATCCATCTGTGTGTGTGTGTGTGTGTGTGTGTGTGTGTGTGTGTGTGTGTGTGTGTGTGTAATTATATTATAGTAGCTAACAACTATTTAATTTTTATACAATTCATCTTACATGTTTGTTTTTGGAAAACGTTTACCTTTCCTGTTTTTATTATAGCTTGCAGAGCCTGGGTGTGAGTACATATTTCAACCACTAGGGGTCAGAGTAATATATGCAGCGCAGCACTAACATATTTATATGAAGTGATCCTTCATTTTCAGGGGAGATAAGAAAATGCATATGTTGATGAAATGCAAGGAATATCATTTCATAATACATGCATACATTAATACCATTTTAGGATTTGATGTGTATTATTAAATATTCACCAAGTTATGTATATGTCAGTTTTGGTTTACTCAGTTTGGAATCAAATGAACAAATGCAAGTGTGACAGGAAGTTGATCTTATTAGAAGCAGAATATAGTATTCCACTCATGTGATTAGGTATCACTATGGTTTCCTCTTCATTGTAGGCCTCTCACATGACAGGACTCAGAAGAGTTTGCAGTAATTTGACCATGCATTTGTAATGGAGGAGATATCATAGAATTATAAAAGACATATCATATGGCATCATGATGGCACAGTTATTAAGCAATACTGTCTTAACAGTGAGGGCCACAAAACAATATCTGTATGTCTATTACTATGCTGTGGATTCCACATACTTAATCTTAATTTTAGAAATCAGCAAGGATTATGTGTTTAGTTAGTTTTGACTAACTTTAACAAATGAAATGCAAGAGGCAGAATGGAAGAAGAATCAGAATGTTAAAATGGGGGGCGGAGGAGGGGGGGGGGGTGATACTGGGGGTGCAGCACTGATGGGACGGAGAGGGAGCATTGGTGTGGCTGTGGGATTATACCTGTGCTCTGTCTCAATATGTCATGGCTCCTGACAGACAAATCCATCTTCAGCAAGAGAGGGCCAGAGTAATTAAACCTGGTGGGCGACGTTTAACATGACTACATCCACTGTGTGTGTGTGTGTGTGTGTGTGTGTGTGTGTGTGTGTGTGTGTGTGTGTGTGCGTGCGTGTGCGTGTGTGTGTGAGAAAGAGAGAGGGTTAGAGAGAGAGAGAGAGAGAGAGAGAGAAAGTGAATGTGTGTGTGTGTGTGTGTGTGTGTGTGTGTCTTTTGGTTGTTTGACATTTTTATTGTTGTCTGTTGTCAAGGAAATGCAATATCCTGTGTGAGTGTTGGGCTGGTAGTGAGAAGAAACCAGTGCAACATTTTGTAGCTCAGATCACTCACAGCATTTTACTTTAATTCACATGTCAACACCTACCCAAACAAACAAACAAAAACAAGATAAAAAAAAAAGGAGTTTGTTGTCAGTTGACTAATTAACAGTCACAGTAAAGTAGTTTATCTTCAGACATTGTTGAAGTAATTTGCAAGGACATGCATGTGAAGTAAGGGCATTTTTATATGGTACATTTTAATATCTTGATCACAAAATGCTATGAGCTAATAGTGGCGTAGTTAATAATGTTTCCTTCTATATCTTTATATTCATCACAATGATGATGTCAAGTATAAGTAATACTCTAATTAGCCTATCAAGTCTCTAAAGTTTGCAACTGCATTACATTAGTGCAACAAGACTTTCTGTACATTGTTGTTAACGTTTACGTTAATGTAACGTCTCTTTTAAAAGGATTGCTTTTTTGTTTTGTTAAAGACAAAAAATAATATTTTGTCACAGTGATGTAGTCTCACTAACTTTAGCCCATATTTCTAGAGGTCCGAGTCGTGGTGCCTTACAGCCTGATGTTTTCCTAAATAATGAAATATGACATTTTTGAGTGCAAGATTTAAAGGAGGACACTTGATGACACAAATTTATAGCAGCGATATACAGATTAATTGTGGGAAAGTCTTGACAACATGTGACTTGGCCATTCACTGACGCACTTCATATTTCAGTGAAGTCCGCATTCTTCTGCCAACTTTCAATCCACGTAACACTCTAATACCATCTAATAGCCATACTATCTAAGAATCTTAGATACTGCAGCTTACTTCATTCCCAACTCATTAAGCATAAATTCATATTTTTTCAGAAGGCCAGCTGTGGGTCATTCTCCATATATGAAATGTAGGGAAAAATGTCAAATGTATAGGGAAAATTGTATGTAATCTGCAGAAATATCCAGTATGTTTCTTCTGTCACTCTGTTACCTATGATTTCCAGGAAGTGTTGATAATGCTTTTTAATTCATTTGAATAATATAATGTGTATTGTCATTGTTGTAGGTCACTTAGGAAGCATCTGCTATTTAAACAGACATGTAAAAATAAATTCACATCTCTCTTATCGAGGTCCATTCAGAGTCAGAATAAGGCAATAGTTTACATTTGAAATATCACTATAGGCCCATCATTCATTAACTGAAATGAGTGAACTCTTTGTCAGTGTAATATGGTGTATTTTTACCAAAGTTGTAAACATAAAGAGAGGTTTGCAAGTCATCCTTCCTGCTCGGTCTCAACGGAGGATGGTAAGCCCAAAAAGGTTTTTCTCTTCTCCTGCGTCACTCTGCATCATTATTGATATTATCAAAGATCCTTTAGAACAACCGTCTCTGATATTATATCACTGGTATATTACAGGTCTACTGCATCAGAATGTGATGGCACTCTTCTTAAACTGAATGTTGTTTCCTGCTCCACTATTTAGTCAATTTGTAGACTTACAGCACCCTCCACATTCATTGGCCGCCATGGAAAAGTTAAGTAATAAGATGCATAAAAATAATTTTGGTCATATTTGCAAACAAGGAGGGAAAATACAATTTTAAAGGGAAACAGATTTATTTTGACAAAAAGAAAACCCTTATTAAGAAACACATGTGCCACAATTATTGGCACACCTAAAAAAAATCTTCTGAACAAAATGTAATAGATTTTTTTTGTTCCCCTTTTAACTTCATGTGAACTTTCAAGCACTTACCAAGCGTCTCTTGGTGTTTTTAAGCCCCTAACGTCATCTTCCAGGCAGCACTGCATGGAAGGCACTATAGGGTTAGGCAAGAGTTAGGTTTAGGGTTAGGGTTAGGTGCCATGAATTCGACGGTCACAGCGCTGCCTTGAAGTCGACAGTGGGGGCTTAAAACACCATCGAGCCATGAGAAACATCAGAAGTGACCAAAAAGGCATGCCAGGAAAAGGACAGACTTCTCATTTAATTACAAATGTAAATGGCTGGGGTTGTTCAATTCCAATGGGACTTTGGCTGGAATACCATTCTGGTCGGAAGAAATGAAAATCGAGCTTTTTGGGAACAAACACTGAGGGTGGGAGTGGGGTACTGTGGATGGATTACTATTCTGAAAAGAACCCCATGTGGTGCCTATATCATGAACTCCATGGATATATGGATAGGATTTATAGGATTGAATGAGAGGATTGAAAAGGATTGAAAAGGATGAATAGGATGGATTTTTTACATTTAATTTATATAGTATATTTAGTATTTAGTTTTGTTAGTTTTTCTTATCTCCTACTGTCTCTATTGTACAGTGGAGTTTGGTTATATGTTTATACTTATATACTTATATTTACCATTTCTGCTGTTAGTGTGTGATGTCTGTATGCTACTGAGACCCCCTGAATTTCCCCTTGGGGATCAATAAAGTATCTATCTATCTATCTATCTATCTATCTATCTATCTATCTATCTAGCTGAACATTTCAAATCAAAATACTGTATGTCTCTACCAAGACACTAAACGTGAATCATGAGCGCTGCACAATTATCGCAATCGCAATATCTGTCAGAAAAATCACAATTAGACAGGCCTATTTTCCTCAAATTGTGCAGCCCTAATCCTGACTGGATCATCTAGTAGCACAATGAACCAAAACAACACAAAATGGCTTACTGAACACAAGCTCAAGCCTCTGCAGGGGCCAACTCAGTCCCCTGATCGGAACTTCATAGAAACAGTGGGGTGAGCTAAAGAATACAATATACTGTATGAGAGGACCTAGGAAAAGGTCTCAAGTCCCTTGTTTTGTATGTCATAGGGGAAGACTTATGGAAGACTTAAAGTAAGAGCTGTTTCATTGCCAAAGGGAGCCTTTACAAAGTATTAAATACAGGGGTGCCAATAATTGGAACACGGTTTTGATTAAAAAAAATATTTCTTAGGTATTTTTTAATTCAAGTAAATTTGCTTTAATGTGAATTTCGGTATATATTATAAAATAATGAACTTATATAATTGTGAACTAGAACCAGAGTGTGCCCTTTCTTCAACAACTTTGTACAATGATGTACACTACCGTATAAGTAAAATGACAAAAAAGAGACCTCTCCCCAATATAAATAACTTATACTTGTGGATGGATGTCAGACTAATTTACTGTTCTGACCTGACAATGTCAATGACATGACAATGACAACTTTTTACCTGATTATATTGTGCTTAAGTACACTTGTTCACACATACACAGACACACATACGCACACACACACACACACACACACACACACACACACACAAACACACACAAACGCACGCACACACACACACAGGGGGTGGGGGGGGGGGGACCATGCAGAGCCAACGGCCAGCTTGGAGAGGGTAATCCATCTCCATCACTTAAATGATTAGGCCCATTAATCTGGTGTAAACTAATAAAGTAAACAGCAGCAGTGCTGGCCTGAACTTCATTAAGTCTTTAGTACATTTAATATGTCTTAATGTCCTCACACTCACACCCACCGCCACTTCACCTGGCAGGCCACCCCCTCAGGGGAATGAGAGATTGAGGCCCATTTGTGACTCATTTACTCTGCTATTTCTTTGTTTTGGAGTTTTTTTTATCGGTGTGTGTTTTTTTTAGGTAAGACTGCGTCTGTCTTTATGATGTGAGAAGAAGGAAGAGATGATATAAGACAGAAGAAAGAAGAGGATGGGGAAGGAGAGGCAGAGGAAAAAAGCAGGAAGAGGAAAAACAGATAGAGACAAGTGTGCATGTCCCTGTGTGGGAGTGTGTGTGCCTGCGTGCTGAGAGAGAGACAGAGAGAGAGAAAGGGTGAGTGAGTGTGTGTGTGAGTGACAGAGAGAGAGAAAGGGAGAGAAAGAGAGAAAAAGAAAGAAAGAAAGAGATAGATTGAGAGAGAGAGAGAGAGAGAGAGAGAGAGAGAGCGCAAGCAGTTTCTGTAGATTTAATTTGCCCAGCCGGCTTCAGATGGGCCCCCGCAGTCAAGGGTTTAATTTGGCTGATCAAGTTATAAGGGACGACCGAGGCCTGGTCATCAATCATCGGCCTGTCAGCTCGACAGCCAGTTGCCGTAACCAAGCACGACTTCCCAACGTGAGGCCCTTTTAATTGCCTCCTAAATTGACTGCATTGGTGTTTTCCGTGATGTCTTACAAAAAGTTTCGTCAATTAAAGGCAATAAAGGTAGCGCCAGTCAGTTTCTCAGAATCTTTTCCTCCCGCCCCCCTCTATGTCTCTACCCTCCGTCGCTCGTACCTCATGAGCCGTCAGAGTGGATATTGGTGGCCGTTACAGAGCAGCCTAGTGTCGCCTTGACACTTCACTCCCGAGTGCGTCTGCCCCCTCTGGAGCGACTAGCGGAGACCTGCGCAGTGTTAGCCCGTGACACTGTTTACATCTGCGAGTGCTGCCGGGCCGCCTCCTCACATTAGCTGGCCAAACAGAGCGTAACCCTCACCCGCAGCACCCGTGAGCGCTCTCGCAACAACTTAAGTGAGAAGTTCAATAAACACACGGAATAAGAGAAAGATAAATGTATACGTTTCCTTGTCGAACTGAAATTTACGGCCGCCCATAGATCTTATGTGTATATCCGTGCTGTCGGTAGAAGCAGTCTACTGTTTGAGAGATGTAATTTGTGGGCTAAAACCAGCAATGATGTGCCGAGGAGTCTGAAATAGCTTACCGAACGTAACGGAAACCCTGACGTGGACGTGACATTACGTTCCATTTGCTCAGAGTAGGTTTATTCAGGTCCCAAATTGCTTGAGAAATGTTCAACCTAAAAGGCCTTGATCTTTCGACCCCTTGCATGACTGACTACCAAAGAGATATTTCCTGCCCCACAAAGGAAGCTGCACTCAATAGCATATCTCTCCCACAGACATATTATTGAACCATATCCCTCACTGTCAAGTTTGGCCACTGTTGCAATCCCTGGCTAAGACTACAAGGATGATCCTACTCTTGTTCTCAGCTGTTGATTGTGGGAAGCTGAACTGTGCTACTACAATGAACATTGTTGGGCTCTCAGGCACTAGTTCCATCATCAAAGACATTCTTTGCCTTATTCACATTTTAGAGTGATAATAGAGTTCACAGTGTTCTCTGCAATCTTATGGAAGCCCTTTGTTTTTGTAGATGTATGTCGTGTTTTGACACTTGACACCAGGTGTTTGCAAACAGCGCCGAAACAGCAGCTGCTACACTCTTCCATCAGTTCATCAACGTGCGCAATGTGACCTCATCTATGCCGTGGCCAGGGACAGGGCGCCTCATGTGTGTTGATTCTCTCATCCCGCCCGTTAGGGCTCTAGACACGTGTGATCTCGCACGGCCTAAAAATGTGTTTGTTTTTGGACTCTTGTACCATTATCCCAATTAGAGATGACCTTTGACCTCGGACACTGCCTTGCATGTTGGGGTGAGAAGCCTTGTGAGTGTCCACAGAGAATTCACAGGTTTTATTTTGCAATTATCTTCTAAGATCAAAGTCATTTGATGCTTCACTGGACTATTATACATTTAGCCTGCATGCTTTATTTGCACTTCAAAAATGAAAGCAAATGAAACACAGCTGCGGCATTTTCATCTGAAATGTAAAGAGCCTACTGCCTGGAGAGGGGGGGGGGTAATGCTATCACCCTTTTCCAGTGAATAACACAGAAATGCTCCTTGTATTGGAGTTGGGTAAGAGAAGAAGGGGGAAGGGTGGGGGGCCTATTGCCTTTGGCTGTGTCTACTACCTCTGAGGAGAGATCTGAGCGATAGTTATAGCCTTTTATTTGGACGTGGATGTGTGTGTGTATGAGAGAGAGAGAGTGAGAGTGAGTATGGTGGTGAGGGGCGGAGGGTCATAGGTGTTTGGAAGCGAGGCTGCTGCATGTATTAATTGATGCCCGCCATCCTCCCTGTCGAGTGTAATTGGCAGGAGAGAGACAGCGGGCCCTTGGCCCACAGCCCCTGTCCGTCAGGGCAGGTCATTAAAGCTCCTCACCGGGCCCCCGAGGGCCTAGTGCCGGCACCAGGCAGTCTGCGTCTGTGTTTCTGGGCTGTGCGTTTGGGGCTGGAGGACTGTGTTTGTTTTGGGTGCACAAGGCCGTGTAATTGGTGGAAGCCGGGGCAGAGAGACAGCGCGAGGCCAAACAGATAAACACAAGGCGGCCGTCCTACCTGTTGGAGGCACCTGGTGCTGACAGATCGTTGGGCTTCAGGCAGTGACAGAGGAGCTAACAATCTTGTGTTTTTGCATGGATCATGCACACACACACACACACACATACCGACACTAACATGCATGAACACACACACACACGCACACATACATACATTAACATGCACACACACATGCTATATGAATTCATGATACATGTACACACACACACACGCTAAATGAATTCATGATACATGTACACACACATATATGAATTCATGATACATGTACACACACACACACACACACACACACACACACAGCTGTAGTTGCCATTTTCCAGTCAGCTGCCTTAATGAAAAAATATTGCCTGCTTTTTTCCAGCAGGCCTGTAATAAATATATGTATGAAAAACTGTTTATGCATTCACAGAGGAACAACAGTGCTGATAGCACCTAATAAAGCTGATTAAAAAAGAAAAATTGGGTCATGCATACTGCATACTGCATCGTCCTGATTAATGGCCCTTTAGTTATACCAGTTTAAAACTTCTTATCTCTTAGCAGGCTTTTCTTTCAAATATTCTGCTGTTATTACATGTAAATTATTAATATTACATATTAATTCATGCGTAATTTAACGACAAAAATATTAAACATCTGACAAAAATGCTGCTGTTATTAAAATGATAAATCATGAAATGTCATTGATACTGGGATCATACGAAAAGCGAATAATGAAAACTCAAGTTGAGAGAAAACAAGGAAAGGAACTGAAGAAAAGAAACATTTTGCATTTTAGATTTGAGTGAAAAAAACCTCCTCAAGTCTCTCTCCCCTCTTGCACTATAGGTGTGTGTGTGTGTGTGTGTGTGTGTGTGTGTGTGTGTGTGTGTGTATCCCGAAAAATGCCCAGTAGCTGGTGACAAGTCCATCCTTCAGACTGAAGTAAACATTTTCCAGCTGCTCTCTCTCTGTCTCCGTCCACCAACACAGTCACCCTCCCCACACACACACACACACACACCCTTCCTGTGTGTGTATGTATGTGTGTGTGTGTGTGTGTGTGTGTTGGAACTGTGGATTGACCGATGGAGATGCGGCGCGAGAGCCACACAGAAACACAGAGAGAAGGGAAGTGCGGCCGACCCCCTCGTCTCTTCCTCATAAAACACAGGCGACAGGATGCGGCCCGCACTCCAGAGGTGGGAGCGACCGGCCAATGGGCAGCGGGGAGCCGGGGACCTCTCCTCTCCTCCTGTCAGACATGTCAGCTCCGCTATTAGGCGGCGAGGGACTCCATGCTTCTGGCAGGCCGTGGAGGAGACTTCCGTAGGTTAGGGAGTTAGTGAGAGAGGGGAGTCAGGGGAGGCTGTGTGTGTGTGTGTGTGTGTCTGTGTGTGTATGTGTGTGTGTGTGCGCCTGTGTGTGTGTGTGTGTGCGCGCCTGTGTGTGTGCATATGTGTGGCTGTGTGTGTGTGTGTGCGCCTGTGTGTGTGTGTGCATATGTGTGGCTGTGTGTGTGTGTGTGCGCCTGTGTGTGTGTATGTGCGCGCGCGCATCATAAATCTGGACTGTAATTCATCCTTATGAGTGATCTGTCTCTCATTGACTGTCTCTTTGCAGAGCTTGGTTTCCTAGACTGAGTCATTATATTCCCATTGCATGTATGCAGCATATGGAAACAGGATGTGTTTATACTCGTTTGCCACTATTCCAAAAGCACAGTAATACAATACTGAAAAATACTGCCTTGTCTGAATTTTGGTAACTGTCTATAATAAACCCAATAAGAGACATGGTACTTAGTGCCTAATGTGCTCAAAGATGGGCATGACATTTGCAGTACTGGAGATCTCGTTTGCCTTTGGTGTTAGTAAGTGTTTTCTCTCCCTCTCCCGCTCACTCTCTCTCTCATCAGAGTGCCGGGCTAACGTAATGGCAGTTAATTCATCATTACAGTTTGACAAACCCACCATCAATAAAACGACTCATTAGCAAGGCGGAGACACAACATGTTAATGGGAGCTTAATCTCTCTCTCTGTCTGGCCTCGTTCGAGTACTTCAGCAATCTCTGAGAACGAGGGAATGGAAAGCTCATTTGTCAAGACGGGTGAGAAAAAGACTGAGCTCCTTTTGCAGCCCTTTACGCTGGGATACACTCCTAACCTCCACTAGGTAAAAGGTGAAAGTGATAGTGATTATTAGAGGGTGTCTGTGTGGAAAAATTAACTTGACTTAATTATCTATTGTTAATTAAGTCTTAGAGAAGGCCTTCCCATTTAGTGTACTAATTAACTGCCCATCATAACCTATTCATTAACATCATTAGTTGAGTGCTTGCTCTCTCTCTCTCTCTCTCTCTCTCTCTCACACACACACACACACACACAAATCATCACTATTCGAACTGTCACTTTCAGGTTTGTATTTCACGAACGGATTTTTACATCATGAACCTCCTCATCTATCGAGTTCAAAAGTCCTGGTTTCCGTTACAGAAGCACCAGCCAAAAGTTCCCCATCTCTTCCCCTTTGACTCTAAGCGCTAATTCTGACTGTACAGCCTGCTCATTAATTTACAATCGGGGTTAAAGACAGTGAACCTGACACAATCTTCCTTATATGGGAAGAAAAACAAAGCTGCAAACTCTGCTTTCTCTTGAGCCATGGTGCCTTGTTAGAATGTTCGAGGAATGTATACCCACTCTGTGGAAACCACAGAAATGTATTAACGACCTGTGATGAAGGAATGATTGAATGAATGAAATCAATAAAAATCTATCTATCTATCTATCTATCTATCTATCTATTCACAACAGAGAGCTCTCTACATATCTAACTCTCCACATTGGTTTCAGTATCTCTTAAATTTATTGAACGATTTCTTTCAATAAATATGTTTCAGGAACTGGGCCATAAGCCCATATGTGCAAATAATATTGTGATGTAAAAACTGTGATGTAAAATTCAGCTTTCTCTGGCATAGTGGCCATCTGTGAATGTATGCTGGCCAGCTGAAAGAGTTCACCATCTCTGTCATCGCCTTAAAAGAGATGCATGCCGAGGGTCTGGTTTCAAACTATATTGCCCACTACAGACACACACCCAGTGCTGACTAAGAAAGCTTGCAGACTTTGCTATGAAGTTATGACGTTGCTTTATTCATCACAAATATCAAATTACGACTTGCACATTTTGGGAGGTTCAGAAACAGCTCCAGTAACAACAATGATTATAAGAGGCATTTTACATTCAAAATACGTAAATGCTGCATAGCGCTGTGATGAGCAGTCTCGCGTTATTGTAGATTGTGGTGCAGGCGCCATCCAAAAATCACATGACTTGCAGACTTGGCAGATAGCCTGCAACTTTGGAACTATGTGGGAACGTTCATACAATACACCTAACACCGGTTATTATTTTGTCTTCACCATTCCATGCTATAGAATAGATGTGACAACAAACCAAGATAAGCTTGATGGATCGCTTTGGCTTGAGTAGTGTGAACCACAATGCACACTTGTTTTTCTTTAGAACGGGAGGCTATCTAGCAGGAAATGGATCCTTCGCAGAGATGCCTTTTTTCATTGTCGTTTGATCTGCGCTCATCCCTGCAGTGATCGTCATTTCCTATATCTCAAAACAAACAGGGTGACAATTTACCTATTGGACTGAAAAGTGTCATACTGGCTACTGATGATGAGGAGGATGATGATAGGCCTAATAATAATAATAATGACGACAATAATATTAATATTATTATTATTATTATTATTATTATTATTATAAATAACTATTCTTATTATCGAATGTGGCTTTTTGTGAGCACCACTAGGACGTTTAGACCTAATTCCTCTTCGGATTGTGTCGCTGTCGCCCCATCCACGGACAAAAGACTGGCATTAATCACAATGTCAGAGTGGGCGCTGAGCTAATAAACACGCATCAAATCGATTTGGGTAGGTGTTCAAGAACAGCTTAATATAGGCTGCAACACCAAACCATCAGCTTATTAGAAGTCAACATGAGATCATCTCCGAGCACACTTTCTCAGCCCGATTTTTCGGCGACCTCCTTCACATTTCTAATTTCACTTCACATTTAACTGTACAAAAACACTTGCCAAATGTAAGATCTTATATCATAAGGATAGACTGACAACAGAAAACATTAAACGTTTTTGTTGGTTAAAGAGGCCTGTTGCTAGAATAGAATAATTATTGGCTTTCAATAAGGCCAATTATGTACATATCCAAAAGCTTAAACCAGCTTAAACCAGTGGCAGTAAATGGACAGATAAAGTGCCTAGGCTACGTGACTCAGGTTGAGTGAATCTCAGTTTTGCTTGGCACTCACATGTACTAACACTCACTTTGACTTTGCCCACAAGAGGAAATCCGGATAGGTGCACGTAGGCGCTGACATTAATTTGGCTTTCGACCTGTTTACATTTTGATGACACTTCTCATAGCATCTCGATAAAACATGTCCTTTCGTGTTATTGAGGTTATAAAAGGCCTACATTGTTTTCATCACGTTTTCTGCCATATATCGCCCTTGGCGAAATTTCTAATTAATTCTAATGACCCGGTCGTGACAAATACTTAAGATAGCATTTAAATGAAGAATGGTTATGTCCCACGATGGAAAGACGGCTGTTTGCGGTTTTGACTTTGCGCGCTGAGGAGGGAACTGGGGAGGACTTTGGCGCCTAAGCGTTGCCGGTGTCAAATGACATGCAATGCTCAGGTAAAACGTTCAACTACAAATTCTATATAGACCCTATTCACTGAAAATATCAGGAAACACTCTTACAATAAAAAACAACAACAACAACAACAACAAAAACATCCAACAGTCTAATATATCAGCAAATACCAAAACTATGATACGCAGCACACTGAATGTAATATAGCCTGCATTCAATAAAAGCCCATATGTTAAGCCCTCTATATGTGCGCTATTACTTTTACTCAACACAAGTAACGCCACATGACAGTATTCACAAGGCAGGATAAAAGTCTAAACGCTTGGAACAGCATTGGTGCACCAGAGGGGCAGAAGATGGTCACTCAATAACTGAGTAGGACCAGCTGACACTGACCATGCTCCGAGTGCCCTTAAGGATATCAGCGCCCTTAGATAGCCTACTGCACTCTCGCTCACATCTACACATCACAAAGCCTACTAGGTGCCTGGTGTCCTCAAATCTACACCCTCCGGACAAAATGCGTAATAACGCGATGGGAAATTATAATTAGACACGGTACTACACATTCCATTACACAGCCATCTATGTACATCTAATTACATTAACTTACACATAACCTTTACATAAATCAGGGATCATATGAATACAATTGCCAGGATATTTATTTAAAAAATGAAGTATAATAATAACTTATTGATGGTTCATTAACTGCAAGAACTGCGTTCAGGTTCGTACTTTTTAATTATTTGATGCTGTAATTTTGCAAACGGGATTTTAGCCTGTTTCGCATAGCCTACGTTGTCATTGTCATGATACTAATATTGTGCCAAAGGTTTTCTTTAATCTTTAATGTCGGTTACTTTGCCTATATGGATCTGAGGACTCATGAAATATTAATACTCTAATGCACCCTATTTAAATAATCACGTCCCAGAGGTTTTAACATGGGAAAAATCAATGCACTAAACGCCTTATTATCGGACTCTCCATTTCTCTCTTCTTACTTAATTACATGTTTAGAATTATAACGTTTTATTGGCTATTGAATAAACATGCTATATTCAGTTCTTCCAATTATTCTATTGGTTGAAGTGTAGGCTAAACAATTTACACTGTCAAATATATTACATGCATTTTAGAAATAAGATGTGTCACACTTTGAAGCACGTTAATTATACATATGGCAAATTAAAACCTGAAAATGAAATGCACTCAAATGTAATGTGAGAGTTATAAAATCCGGAGTATTAATCGACACACGTTTCATTATGAACGCATTGACGGTTTAATAAAGCAGCTGTCCAAATGGATGAGATATGATTGAGACTTCCAACTGTGATCTCCAAATAAAATAGGCTACAATTTATTTCGCAATTATAATTGCATCGGTAAAACACTTAGGAGTAGTCAGATGGGTAGCTTATTTTATTTGAATTAGTCTGCTAAAAAAATAGGCTATAGAAGTTGCTTGCAAGTAAATCTTCAACTAAATAGAGTTCATATCCACCGAAAATGGGGACCCAGATCGGAATCATATCCTTAACTCAGAACCACTCGTCACACCTCGCTTGGAAATGAAGAGTTTCAGTTATAAGATTTGCTTTTTGTAAATGTGTTGTGGTCTGAGCATCAGTAAATCCGACCGACATTTTTTACTGATCGGGAGTGGGCAATGTCGTTCTTACGCAGCCTATGTCAGCGAGTTTAGGGGGCAAGCAGTAGCCTAACACTAACCAGAGGCTTCCAAATATCCCAAAACGTCAATGTCAGTAAAACTATGGGAGAGGGACGGAGGGCAGGACTGCAGCGTCTTCAAATCTTCCTAGGTATTTTGAGTGATGGACACGTTCCTCGGCGTGGATCAGACCACTTGACCTCAGTCTGATTTAATGGAAAGCCTCAGCGACGTATTTTTGGTTAAGCACAGAGGTAAAACAGAAAGAAAGAGAGGCCTTTAATCCGTAATACAGGTTTTCAGATTAGATCAGTACAGTTTACTGTGATCTTAATTGCAACTATTTAAAAATCGATCAGAAGCATCTGCTAGCCTATTTACATGCCCTAACTCGCTCATTTCGAAGCGTATTCATTAAGGATCATTAGGCCAAATATAGGCCTAATTTGGTCCCAGTATTTATTGTATTCATATAACAAACATGCAAATATAAATGTTACAAATAAATGTAATATCGGCCTACACACTTTGGATGAAATTGCCTGTTTTTCAGGATGGTGTCAGTATTTTTCCATTATGAATTAATTCATTTATGAACGTTGACCATATCTTAGAGACCTTATTTTGGCTTTGATAAAGTAAGCATATTCGTATTCAAAGGAAGTCCCAGACCTCTCATCACCAGTTCGACAAAATGAGCTCGTCGTGATTTCAGCAGCCAATTGGGTCCCGAAGCCTAAAATTGGAGTCTTAATCTTACCCTGCCTATTTGGCATTTTGATTTATGTCCTCCTAGCTCAAGCCGGCAGCTTCTCTTGTCCAAAAAAAGGGAGGGGTGAAAAACAAGACAATCGAGTGTAGTTTAACCATACTCTCCCGCACACATGAGCTCACACCTATTAGATAACGGCGGAAGGAAGAGTCAGCGGACTTTAAAAGCCATAAGATAACGCGTGCAAGGTGGGAGACACATTCCGAGGAGGGTTCCTTCGACTACACCATGGAACATATAGGAGGGCATCTCCACCAAACTCATGTTGACACCATTAGTTTCGGGATCGACCAGATACTCAACAATGCGGATCAGGGGAGTTGCATGATCTCCAACCCGAGGATGCAGGACCTGGACTACGGATTGGGAAGTATCGTCAGCACCGCTTACAACACCATGACCGGCAACTACAACGGCAACAACACTGGTGGATACAACGGCAACGCAGCTTGCAGCATGGGCTCGCTGAACAGCACTTATAACATGAACATGGGCATGAGCGTCAACGGGAATGGTCTTAATTCGTCGGGGGTTATCCGTGTGCCCGCGCACCGACCGCTTAGCAGCATGCACTCTTCAATAACCACCAGCGGAGCTTCGGTGCCAAGTATGGCAAACATGGCTACCATTAACAACCTCACGGGATTAACGTTTCCCTGGATGGAGAGCAATAGAAGATATACCAAAGACAGATTTACTACAGGTAGGATTAAAGTAATGCATCATCTTTTCACCACTTTCTGGAGAAGGAGCCTTTCGTGCGCTCTAAGACGTTTCTTTACATGGGATGTTTTGGTTATGTTTGTTGCCTTCTCGAAAGCCAAAAGGCAAGTAAGCAAATATTAAGCATTACGCTTGTTACGAATTCTTTCAGTATGGGCCTACACAATATCCTGCATTTATGAACAACTCAGATAGGCCTATCAGGTTATATATGGAATAAATATGTAACGTGCACTTTGTTATTAATGTATTGATCTGGGCACAGTGTTTCATTCACATATAATTTTATGTGTGCTAAGAATAGGCCTACCGCCGCTGTAGCCTATATTTTGTAGGCTAGTCCACGGCAGGCCTATGCACAGAATTCTGATCCACGTATTGCTACAAATCACATCCACTATCTTAGATTGTCCTATTTGTCGATTTATTCATTTATTAACTGGAAAGTGGAGGTAAACCGGTCATTGTAATTAGTTTTCTTTAAAGTTACAGGCAACAAGGCTAAGTAAAACAAACTGTCAAGTTTGAGAATTCTGTGGTCCTTGACTGACTGTTCTTCTGCTTAAGGCCTACTTGCTTTGCAAAAAAGCTGCTATCTATCTGTTCGCCTCTCAAGTGCCTTGACTAAGTTCTTAAATGTTAGTTCTTTCCACCTGATCCCCGTATCGTATTCTACCTGCAGGCTTGCCTTAACCGTGCTTTCCCCTCCCCAATGATTCTGCTCTGCTGTTGTCCCTGCTGATTTTACCGCCTGCTTTTGCCCCTATCTCCCGATCTAGTGGCCCTCTCACCGTTCACTGTAACACGCCGTATAGGTCACCCGTACCAGAATCGGACTCCGCCGAAGAAGAAAAAGCCCAGAACGTCCTTCACTCGACTGCAGATCTGCGAGCTAGAGAAGCGCTTTCACCGACAGAAGTACTTGGCTTCCGCGGAGAGAGCAGCCCTGGCCAAGGCACTCAAAATGACTGATGCACAAGTCAAAACATGGTTCCAGAACAGAAGAACAAAATGGAGGTGGGTAGGCCTTAACAGGCTATTAATAGGCTATATGTTGTAGGCTTCTACAATAAAAAAAATAAAAAATAAAAAATAAATGTTTTTTTCATTTTGGGAACTCGAGTGGGAAATTATTGCATTTTGTTTACAGCGAATAAATGTTATAAAAAGGCTATTTCAGATAAATGCATATGATAAACTTTTCATATATCCAATTAAAGTTTTCGCAGTACTGGCCTTTGCCAAATTATGACTTATCTCGTAATATGCAAGAAATAAAAGTGGGCTACGCATTTGCATTGTATATGAGAAATATGTCGAAGTTTACACAAGGAAGAACTTGAACTTGTTCGTGCTGTAGTTGGCACACTTAGTGATTGATTTCTCTGGCCAATGCTTAAGACAATCTGTTTGCTGTTATCTAGCCTATAGGCCCACAATGTTTTCCATAGGCTCAAAATGCTCAAAACTCTCTATGGCTGAAGTCGGTGCCATTTTCACATATAGCAAACCTATTATTAATGCTATAGGTCTACACACGATATTGCCTCAGTCCTGCAAATGCAGTCTACTAAGGAGTTCTGATAGGAACCATATCCTACCATACCTTTGTCTATATAACCCAAAACTCGTAACTTGATTTTTTTCACGTCAAGGCGGCAGACAGCGGAGGAGAGGGAGGCTGAACGGCAGCAGGCGAACCGAATTCTAATGCAGCTCCAACAAGAAGCCTTCCAAAAGACTATAAACCAGCCGGCCACCCCGGACCCTATCTGCCTACACAACAGCTCCCTATTTGCACTTCAGAACCTCCAGCCTTGGACTGAGAACACTGCTAAAATGAGCAGCGTATCAACCTGCGAATAACTGTGGATGTTTGCTCACTTTTCTCACAATGGACAAGGATAATTTACAAAACAAGAAATGGTTATCTCTGAGGCAACGGTTTATTTGTTTCTCCCTCATCCCGTTATATTTATTCAGTTGTCTACGTAGGCCTACTAATTTGAATTTCAATACTGCATTTAGGTCGCAGGCATAAAACCTAGAGGAATGGGCTATATTTTTTTAAATGCAAATGAATAGAAAACAATTTTAGAGCCAGAAGACATTTATTTTGGGGGTCAAATTAGACAGGCCACTGTACTGCTTCAAATCCGGATTCACAGCTAGCTTTGCTGAGTCTATATGATTGACAATAGTGCAGGTCTAAAAAAAATGTAGGTTTTTTTGCACTAGGCCTATATAAATTAATTAATTTGTAATATAATTGTCTGAGCTCGCATTCAGAAGCATTAATAAAATTAATCTCTTAAATTAATCTCTGAGATCGAAAGTAATTTCTTAGTGCTGTTTCGCAGGGCCTACATTTAGGTTATATGCGTTTTTTGATAGATTCAATAAATCAGACTTATAGTAGGCCTGGGCTTATAGAAGACTTAGGCAAGGCTACTTATACAGATCGATTTTTTAATTTCGCCAGAATAGTGAGCAGACGAAATTCACTGTTGGATATAGGCGCGGAAGGCTCCTTTAGTGGATTATTGCAAAAGAAATGGCGGAACTCTTTCAGAAACTAAATAGTAACAAAGCGCATATTAAAGGGACGTCCATTTACTTTCCACTGTTAAGCTGTTTTTTTCCCCACATCTGCATAGGAGTAAGGAGTAAAAAGGTTTACATTTCATAAACACATAGCCTACATTTATACATTTCATGGAACGACTTGTAGGATTACTGAGTTTTCTGTTGCCAAATCCGTCGCATTGCGCAATGGATGACAACAATATTTTCAATGTCATCCATGATGCAGTTCCATAGCCTGTAAGCCTTCATCTCGTGTCTTCATATTATGCTAATTAAGCACTTAAAACGTCACACACATTTTGAACAACCATTACATTAAAGTTCACCTGTGATTCAAAAGCATTTTGAAGATTAATATAGATTTATACAGCACTCATAACTTATGACTGAGGTTCTTCTTGTATTTTGTGTAACATACTTCCCATACCAATGCACTTATTACCATGTATGCAAAGACTAGAGTTGTGAGATCTGTTGGTGAAATATTGTATATGGATTGTAAACAACATATGATAATATGTCTGAATACCAGTCATCTGTATGATGGATGACATTCTCCAAAGAGTGAGTGACATTAGTGGTTGCATGATAAATGTATGGACTCCCAGCTCTAGAGGGAGTGTCTTACATTATGTTTGTAAGGTTAACCCTGGGCAGATGGGTTGGAGTGTTTCTGAGACTGTGCAGGAACCTCTTTCGCTCTCTCTCTCCCACTGCAAGCAAAGGAATGTGGTGTTCCATTTCATCATCACTTTTTCAAATTATAATTTTCAATGCACCATGCCAGCAACACCCCTTTCTCGCACAACCGCCTACAAATCCAAATAGTTTCACTGAGGCTTAGATTTCTGTGAAGAGAGGCTACCCAGCCTTTACAGAAACCAGTTCCACTGGACATTGCATTGATTTGACACAGGTCTGGTAAACACGGTCAGTTGCCATTTGGAAGTCAGCCAAAACATCCAATAATAAAAAGAAGCTATGGCCAACAGTGGGGATGAATGTTTTGCCAAACAGGTTCCATAAAGGCTGCAAATAGAATTGTCCATTTTTTCCCCAGCTGTAATGGAAAATAACATGGTTTTCTTACGCATCACGGTATCAAATACTTAAAAGTAAGTCAGTGGTCATAACAGGACACATC
This sequence comes from Alosa sapidissima, assembly GCF_018492685.1. NCBI lineage: Eukaryota > Metazoa > Chordata > Actinopteri > Clupeiformes > Clupeidae > Alosa > Alosa sapidissima. The sequence continues at coordinate 23,288,106 of NC_055972.1, read as the reverse complement.
TTGTCACCAGCACTAATTCAGGATGAAAAATGCCAGAAGCACATTTGATGTCTCCATACCAGTTTAGAAAGGATAACCACAAAATGTGGTTGTGCAAGGGGAAAAAAAAGAGGCATCAAACCAAACTGATCAGGTTTGAATTTTTCCAGGCACTTTTTCAGCTCTGCAAAATGTACAATGAGTTCAGTGTGGTATGCTCAAATTCAGCCTTCAGAGACAGCAATAACATACTTCAAATTTTAGTAGAGGCTTACTCTGCAATCAACTGTTCCTTACAGTATACTTTGGAAGCTCTTTTCAAAAACGGAAAATAGCCGTCAAACAAAACAGTTGTATTTGATGCTAAAGTTTAAGAGGATATACAAAGGAGTTGTACTTTTCTTAAAAATGTGAAATGGCATCATCTTTATGTAAGTCCATAATCAAAGTACAGCATGCATATTTTTTCCACTTTTATGTTTTTAGATATTCTGGTTATGTTCATTAAAACCCATGTAGGTTTTATACAACACATTTTTAATAAATTACATGATTTTCTATTTGGTGAATATTTGTCCAGTTTTTTTGACAGTTTCTCTTGTGCTTCATATGTTGTAAGCATGCAGCAACAGCAACCAACAAAAGCCTCATTACTTGTGTGTTTACATCTGTCCAAATATATTCAATATACACATCTGTCAAACAAGGCATAGAATTACAAATAGCAACAATGAATAAAACATTTGCTTATTTTCACACGCAGGCCTACACATTGTCTTTCCCTGATATACTGTTCTGCACACGCTAAAAAACAACAACATTAAGTGGCAGTTTAATCTAACAACATATAATGAAAGAATGATGCTAGCAAACATTTTAGCACATTTGTAATTAATACCATGTAGCGCAATAAGATACTGTACAAATGTGACTGTATTCAATAGTATTAACCATAGACTATACAAAATAGGTATTAACACGCATTCTGTCCCTAGAGGGCGACATTGCAGCACTTTTGAGTAAAGAGAGAGTGACGGCGCCTAGTGATGACGCTGAAAACATAAACGTCATTTTAGATGGCCAAAACATGACACTTGTGTAACTACGCTTGAGGTCCTCGGTGATTCCTGTCGAAACTACGGAATAACTTGACATAGCCAAAATGTCTGTAATAACATTGCACGCGTTCACATCCACCAGGCGCGTACTATGTAAAGGCTTGCTTGTAGAGCCCATCCTAAAAGGTGAGCAAACGTGTCATTTTTATCCAGCTTTTGCGTAGCCTAACTTTACCTTGTGTGAGTGCATTCCCATTTGCCAGTGTGGGCTACATTTTGAAATGTCTATCACACCAAAGTCAACCGATAGCAAACTATATTTTAGACTGAGATTTAACTGTATAGTATAACTTTATAGTATGCTATATACCATAGTAATAGGCTGGTTTACAGGCAGATAGCAGCCCGTACTTATGCCTATGTGGTCATTAAAAAAATAAACATTTCCTTCCAAAGCTTGTTCCAGGACAGCAGGTGGAGTGAGTAAAGATAAGGAACCACTCAGAAAGGCCAAAACACCCCAGGGACGTTTTGACATGGATGAGAGTGAGACGAAAACAAAGGATCCTCTTGAAAGTAAGTTAGCTAGTGTATGCTTGTCCTTTAATCATGTCTGACAGCCCTATACGTCTATGCAGCATCCTACAGGTGCATGCTTGCATGAAGAGACCATTGTTAAATTGTACAGCTAGTAGCCAAGCTCCCATCAGCTCCCTTGAAAGGAGGTTTACAAATTGTTTAATGACGTTCTAGTTTATGATCATTCATTTGATTTTTTACATCACGACACAAAGTAATTTTGCTCATAACAGCCTCTTTAACACAGTATTACTGCAGTACTTCCAGTGAATGTATGTAAATACTGTATCCATTCAGAATTCCCTGATGACGTGAACCCTGACACTAAAGAGAAAGGAGGACCAAGGGGACCTGAGCCAACGCGCTATGGAGACTGGGAAAGAAAAGGCCGGTGCATTGACTTCTAGCAGCCCAAATGCATTGCTGACCCACTTACATCATAATGAACGAACCTGTAAGTGCAGTCATGCACTTAGAAGACATTTCTGGATGAGATGCAATGTATCTCACCCAGATAATTGTGTATAATCCATAGGTATAAGCATACAACATGAGTGTCAATAGGTGCTGATTAATGTGCTTATTCTTTAGGCAAACGTCATTTTTTATGTCCACGTAAATCATGCTCTCTCGTGAATGCAGTGGTGGATTTTACAAATTTGCACAATAGTTTTGTTGAACTATCCGAATGACACACCATGATGTACAGTTTGAGCCGTTGCTCCAAAGTCATTCCCTCTATATTAGTGTATTTATGAGACAAAATAAATATTTGTCACTTGTGTCTGTCTTTGTTTACTTATCTCGGCTACTTCAGATGTAGTCTTACAATTTTTTTGCGGTAATAACAAATGGAAAAATATACTCACTATGTCACCAAAATAGTATGTATCGAAATACTTTCATCATGGTTTTGAATCTCGCCTGTATGTTTGCTGGTCAGAGGTGGGAAACCCAGTCCTGTCCATGTTAACACAGGTGATTTCACTAATTAGTTGATCTGGCTGGAGACTTAAGTGTTAAGTAGTAGAATCAGCTGGTTTAGTGAATGGTTGGAACAAATATGTGGTAGGACTTCCATGTTCTGAAGCTGAGCTTTCCACTCAAATCATAGTCTGTGACTTAAAACTCTACTACTTGTTTTTAGATGTGAGAGGGTCTGAGACTGTAGTCTTTCAAAAATCTTTTCCAAAGCTTTGCAAATCTTTCCAAAGTCTGTCGGTGTAAGGAGGGCTTTACCTGATGCCCTAAGGCGTGCAGTAGAACATCCTCCTACTGCTACAGAAAACTGCTTTTGAAGTTCCTTGTTTGTTTAGGATATATTTGAAACAGTGATTGTAGGCATTTTTCTGAATGTGAGGGAGATGTGCAAAAAACATTTCTGGTGCACGCTGGGAAGTTTTTGGTGAACATGTGAGTTTCTGGTGCACTGCCTATATGGTTTGCACCACAACTAGTAAAACAATATACAGGTGGTCATATAATTAGAATATCAAAAAGTTGATTTTTGTCAGTAATTCCATTCAAAAAGTGAAACTTGTATATTACATTCATTCTTTACACACAGACTCAGTGTTACCCATACATTGACTTATTTGTGGCGGCGCACCACAATATCAACATTGACCACCACAATGATTTTCCAGGTTGTACTAAATTGTGCTTAAATCTGGTTAGCATCATAACCAGGCTGTGCTAATTTGTTAAAAACTGTTACATTCAAGTTAATTCTACAAACCAACCACCACAAATGGAATTCAGTTCTCTGGGAAACACTGCAGACTGATATATTTCAGGTGTTTATTTCTTTTAATTTTGATGATTATATAACTGACAACTAATGAAGATCCCAAATTCAGTATCAGAAAATTAGAATATTACTTAAGACAAATACAAAAAAAGTTTTTTTAGGCCAACTGAAAAATGAAATAATTTGTATGAACATGAAACGTATGAGCATGTACAATACTCAATACTTAGTTGGGGCTCCTTTTGCCTGAATTACTGCAATGCGGCGTGGCATGAGAGTCGATCAGTCTGTGGCACTGCTCAGGTGTTATGAGAGCCCAGGTTGCTCTGATAGTGGCCTCCAGCTCTTCTGCATTGTTGGGTCTGGCGTATCGCATCTTCCTCTTCACAGTACCCATTGATTTTCTATGGGGTTAAGGTCAGGCAAGTTTGCTGGTGGCCAATTAAGAACAGGGATACCATGATCCTTAAACCAGGTACTGGTAGCTTTGGCACTGTGTGCAGGTGCTAAGTGCTGTTGGAAAATGAAATCTGCATCTCCATAAAGTTGGTCAGCAGCAGGAAGCATGAAGTGCTCTAAAACTTCCTGGTAGACGGCTGCGTTGACTTTGGACCTCAGAAAACACAGTGGACCAACACCAGCAGATGACATGGCACCCCAAACCATCACTGACTGTGGAAACTTCACACTGCACTTCAAGCAACGTGGATTATGTGCCTCTCCTCTCTTCCTCCAGACTCTGGGACCTTGATTTCCAAAGGAAATGCAAAATTTACTTTCATCAGAGAACATAACTTTGGACCACTCAGCAGCAGTTCAGTCCTTTTTGTCTTTAGCCCAGGCGAGACACTTCTGATGCTGTCTCTTGTTCAAGAGTGGCTTGACACAAGGAATGTGACAGCTGAAACCCATGTCTTGCATGTGCGTGGTGGTTCTTGAAGCACTGACTCCAGCTGCAGTCCACTCTTTGTGAATCTCCCCCACATTTTTGAATGGGTTTTGTTTCACAATCCTCTCCAGGGTGCAGTTATCCCAATTGCTTGTACACTTTTTTCTACCACATCTTTTCCTTCTCTTCGCCTCTCTATTAATATGCTTGGACACAGAGCTTTGTCCTGCCCTCCTTATGCAAAGTGTCAATGGTCATCTTCTGGACAACTGTCAAGTCAGCAGTCTTCCCCATGATTGTGTAGCTTACAGAACTAGACTGAGAGACCATTTAAAGGCCTTTGCAGGTGTTTTGAGTTAATTAGCTGATTAGAGTGTGGCACCAGGTGTCTTCAATATTGAACCTTTTCACAATATTCAAATTTTTTGAGGTTTTCATTAGTTGTCAGTTACAATCATCAAAAAGAAATAAACACTTGAAATATATCAGTCTGTGTGGAATGAATGTATACACGTTTCATTCTTTGAATGGAATTACTGAAATAAATCAACTTTTTCATGATATTCTAATTATGGCCAGGCAGCACCTGTACATTTATGGACAACATTGTTTCAAAACTGGTTTAACCCTTTAAGCTAATTGAGTATGAGCAAATATTAGTTATAGATATATAGAGCTATGGTGAACTCATGAGGCTGCACTTTTATAAGCATAATTGGAGAAAAATATGCATGCCCACTACATTTGAAGTAGATTATATATCTAGCTAAACATAAAAGCAGTAAGATCGACTAACCTGCATGGATGTTCACTGTTCATTCAAATCACTATCATCAACGTCATCAGATACACGAGTTGTGTGCGTCAAACTATACGTAATTTGACGCATGCAGGGTCAAACACAAGCAAACAACTTTACCTTTTACTACTGACACAAACATACAATATGAATATTTAATTCGTGACCAATGGCAACATACATGTTTGCGCCTTTTCCTGCTGTAAAACTCACCAGAATCGACATTAAATCACCTTTAAAATCAAGATTTAACTTCGATCTACAAAAAAAACCTTCCGCTTCCGGGTGCTTACATTTCTCTGCCATATTCCGCTCCAGTCTTTTCCCTTCCCAGCTGTGTGTATGCTGCGTTACCCCGGGGGATGGTCTGCCATCTGACGCGAACAAGTTAACCACATTCAAAACGGGCAAAGTTGGCGATTTCATAAAGAACGGTAAAACAAACAGTGAGCAAAAATGACGACGCGATCGGAGAGAGAAAAGGCCCAGAAACTCAATGAACAGCATCAGGCCATACTGTCCAAAATGCTAAGGGAGGACGACAACAAATACTGCGCCGATTGTGAGGCTAAAGGTAACGTTAAGCTGTGGCAGAAACACCGCTTATGCTTCGTGAATGTGTCCGTAGAAGTCACTGACTGGCATCCCATGGACATGACATAGCTGATTACATTCACGGAAATGTATTGTCTTGTGTATAATGCAAAACCATTTGTCCAGTAAAGGCGACAAGCTGGTCGTGAGGTGTGGACAGCCAGGTATGGGTAATACAGCATAACCGTTCAGCTAAGTTAGCTTACTATTAGCTGTTCAGAGAGATCCATGGACTGCTGCCTCCCGTTGGCTAGTTAGCTTCGGATGCTATCTTTCCTGCTAGCTGTCTAGCTAGCTAAAACGGGAGTTTAGGTGGAACCTCGTTAGAAAGCCATGTCCTTGGTTCATTATTTATGTATGGACGGAAAACATAGGCTATGAAGAAACTATGTGTAACCCAAGACACTTCCTATCTCGTATCTTATCTTCAATGACCAAGATCGACAAAATCGGAGTGTGACACGTAGGAGTTAGCTAGCGGTAAGAGATTGAATGAATATCTAACATTTGCCTCAGCAACTTGTAGCTACGTTAGCACAGCTAATTATTCTTGTAGATGTCTTATAACCGTTAACGTTATTTGTCTCATTAAAGAAATACGTGAAATTAGAAAGTGACAGCCCTTCACTTGCATAGAGCTGAGTATGTGCATTTAAGACAGTTTTACAGTCGCGTAACGTGATGTCCATCAACGCAGGTGCCTTTCTTATGACGTGTTATCGTCCTAGACTGGATGCTGAAGCCAAAGCGGTCTATCAGGCTCCACTGACCAATTTGTGGTCCAGTTCCACGTTACTAATTTCAGTATAGACCCTTTCAACAATAAAAACAAAAACAATGCTTGAACATTCTATTTGGGCCCCAATCTACTTCCTCTGCATTAAGATAACATATGGAATGTTAAAAAGGAAGTCTTGTGGGGCCAACTATGATGCTGATAATGGAACTCTCTTGAAAGGGTCCATAGACCCTTTCAACAATAAAAACAAAAACAATGCTTGAACGTTCTATTTGGGCCCCAATCTACTTCCTCTGCATTAAGATAACATATGGAATGTTAAAAAGGAAGTCTTGTGGGGCCAACTATGATGCTGATAATGGAACTCTCTTGAAAGGGTCTATATGAGCAACAGATTGAAAGTAAACCATGAAACGGACACTTCTCCAGAATAGGGAACTGTTTAATCACAAGCAAAATATATCTTCGTCTACTTCACACTGTTGTTGTTAATGATCCAATCTGTTGCTTAGCCTTAAATGTTTGGATTCTCGTGTGTGGCATTACAAATACTCATACATATTTTAGTGTGTGCATGGTAGAACAGAGTTTTCAGACTAGTCATTGTGGAAGTGGTCCCCAATTGAACCAGAATTGGATGTACCCATGCAACATTAACAGAGTCGTTTTGGCTGTGGTCCATTAATTGCATTTCAGCATTTATTCATTAGATATGAGGGCAACGGTCATATTGCCATATGTGGTGGTTTATTCTTCTAATAATGTGGCTGCTTGTGGAATATTTGTTTAAGGTTAACCAAGCAAACATGTTTATGGAGTTTAGTGTACTCTGGAATTATGACACCAACTCCTAAAGCAAATGGAAAGAGTCTTGACTATTATGGTTAGTGGAATGTGTGATGTTTTTGTTAGTACATAACTCAGGAATGGATCTAGCCAGGTGGGTATGTCCATAAGCACAAATAAACGGTATTCTCTCATTCTCTTGGACTGCAAGTCACGGCCCCTGAGACAGTAGTCTTCTCAAAATGCATGCTCATGATCAGACTGAAGTATATTAGAAAGTCAGTTGGAGATGTTGTAAGACTTGTCATCTTATCTCATTAAAAATAATTCTGGCCAGTCATGCTGTGTCACAGAGTGAGCCAGTGGCAATAGCAGTTGTTGCTTGGGGCGTACCACTGACCCTGTTCTTTCCTTCCTCATGCTTGTCAGCATACAGAGCCATCTAGTTTTGCTGTGTGTGTGTGTATTTGCATGTGCACAAGCCATGCTGCTGAGCTTCTCTGCAGATGGGCTGCGGATCAGGTGTGTGTGTGTGTGTGTGTGTGTGTGTGTGAGAGATAGAAAGTGTGTGTGAGAGAGGCTGTTCAGTGTGTCACTGCATGCATGGTCACGTTCGTCAAGTCCCCAGGGATAACCAGTCTCTGTCGCTTTCTCTGGTTCACTGTCTCAAGTCTTCTAAATTCACTCTCCATACCTCTCCTGCTACTCTCACTCTTTCTGTCTCTTTCTCATGCCTTCTGTTCCTTTGTCTTTCTCTCTACCAGTCTCTCTCCCGCTTCCTCTCTTTCTCCCTGTCTCGCTCTGATGTCAGAGTGCGCCACCAAACCAAACCAGGCCTTTTCAGCGGAGGAGTGATTGTGTCTTTGTAACGGCGGGCTGGACTCGGGTCGGGCTCACGTGCACTTCTTGCTGTTTAATCTCTTTAAGTATGAGAGGGCATTGTTGGACCCAAATCCCACTTTATTATCCTCCCACGTGTGCTGTGACAGAAGCAATACTAGGTTAAAAAGAAAAAGAAAAGGATGGAGACAGGAAGATGGGGAGAGAGAGAGAGAGAGAGAGAGAGAGAGAGAGGAGGAAGAAGAAAAGGAAATGGTGAACCTAGACGAGCAGACAGAGCCAGTGCAAGTGTATTCCCCAGGAGTTGGGAGTGTTATGGTGGCCTACATTTGGGTGTACTTGGACGAGCCGGAGCACCTGAGACGCAGCACAATGACCCGTCACACAGGGCGCGTCCGCATTCTCCAGCACAGCGCCAGGCGCAGCCAGCTCTGGTTTCCTCCTCCTGTTGTTTCAGGAGTTTCCATCCGCCGGACACCAGAATCTCCAGCGTCCCTCCCTGACAACGTGCCCTGCTGTTGCTGCTGTTCTGACAGGTGTCAGTCTCTCTCTCTTGCTGTGTTCCAATTTACATACTTACTTCTGCACCTACAATGCCCAATTTGAGTGCCCAATTTGAGTGCTTATGCACTCATTAGAACACAGCATCTCTCTCTCTCTCTCTTTCTTTGTCTCTGTTTTTCTCTTTCTCTTGGTGTCACATGGTACAAGTTGTCAGTGACTTAGTTACTGATTGTCAGTAGCCACTGGCAGACTGCTACATTCAAAAACACTCATTACGCAGACTATTGGAATCAGAAGTATTTTCAGAAGTAGTTTATGTCCCTATGTTTCTTATTTATGTTTCTTAATATGTGTCCTTACGTTTGCAGGCATATGAGTAGGCCTTTATAGTCTGACTATGTCTTTAGAGATAAGGGGGAATGTTATGGTAGTGTTTTGCTGTTCTACATGGGTGCATCCCATGCGTCAGTAGCTATCTGTTCTGGGTCGCCAGGTTGGCGCTAATCAGGGTCTGATTCCGTGTGGTCCATGTGTAGTCTAGATGGGATGACCAACACCATCTCCCGTTATCCTGGAGGGATACTTAAACCCTGACTATTTTCCCTTTTAGTTAGAGCAGCTGGTGGATCTTTATGTGAAGTCATGCTGTCTCTTCCTTGATGTGCATCATTGTAAATAAAACTCTGTTCCAGATTTTTCCTACCATTGCCAGACTGGGTCTTCATTCATGTGTGGTATCAAAATGACCATCACTATGTACATGGACATACTTGAAGTTAGCATATGGGCTATTATTTGTTTGAGCAGAATCCCAGTTTGTGTTGAAAACTGAAATAAAGTCCATTAGTCATTGACTTGTCCCATGCAATAAAAATATTGGTTATCAACAGATCTCTCTCTGGCATGCTCCCATATCCAAAGTTTCCCAGGTACCTACATACTGATTTATGCTTGTGCTAATTGGTGTTTGCAAAACAGAGATGATTAGAAATTCTAATGAAACAGGCCGCCCGCTTATTATGTAGCGACAGATACAGCACAGAGGTGCTCTCAACTACCAGAAGGCAGGAGGGTGCAGGGCTACAAGTGCTTTTTGTCTGTATCTTAGGATGTTGGTGCATCGTGACAAAAGTTCCTGAGTCTTAACTGAGAAACAGGGCTCAAGAGACCGTTTTGCTTACTTTGTACATCAGTTATCCACAGTTGCTTTATTAGCCTTATTCCACAGAAGTCTCACTTAAAGTTGTGTTGAGTTTGGAGCTGGGCTAGCATGCGGTAGCCTGAAAAGTTGTCGGTTCAATTCCCAGCTTCCATCGTTGTGCTCTTGAGCAAGGCACTTTACCCCAAGTTTGCTCCGGGGACAATGTAATCCTTTGTAATATAGTTGACACACGTGGTCATTTTGGATAAAAGTGTCCGCTAAAAGAATACATGTAAATGTAAATCAGTAACACCTTAGGTGGCAGATTCAGGTGATTGGTGATGTCCGCCCTGCCGTTGGTGTTGTGATTGGTCGTCTCTGCTCTGTGGAGGACTGCACGCCTCAGTTGCCCTGCAGACCTGGGTGGTTGGAGAGCGAGAGTGAGTTATAGTGAGAGCGACATGGAGATGTCTTGATGGCTGTTGTTATGAGTTTTGATAGAGTTGTAAGGCTTGTTCAGACATGGCTGAATGGCATAGAGCCTAGAGACACACACACACACACACACACACACACACACACACACAAATGCTCCCAGGGTTCACAGCCATAAAACAAGAAATAATAAATTTTATGCTGGCAATCTTACTGCTTCTCTGTCAGGTGAAACCTAATTCAGCGATCTAGCACATATAGTCAAGTGCAAACACACTCCTATCACAAAAAGGCTGGCTCACTCTGAATGATGGCACTGGTAATTCCCTATTGAGTAGTGCCTGCCCCTAATCCTGACCTGTGTGTGTGTGTGTGTGTGTGTGTGTGTGTGTTTACACACATGTATGAATGTGAGTATGTGACTCAGAGGTTACATCACCAGATGGCTTTCTGTAGCTGCCCAGAGTTGTCCGCACAAACATGCCTGTTGCCTAGCGATGAACCTCTAGCCCTATACACATCTCCACAGATTTGTGTGTGTGTGTGTGTGTGCGTCTCTCTTTGTGTGTGTATGTGTGCGTGTTTGTTTGTGCGTGAATGGGGGGCGGCGGGGGGGTATTTTGTGTGGTTGTGTATTCATAACAGGATGCACTTGATGGCGTGTCCTCTGAAGGAGAACTGAGAAATAAGGCAGAATTTATGAGCGAAACAAATCAAACGCTAATGCACAGAATGCTCCAACCGTGAGTCACAGAGAAGGGGAGAGCGAGAGAGACAGACAGAGAGAGGGAGGGGGGGGGGGGGCTAAGGATGAAAAGAGGAGGTGGGGGGGAGAAAACCCATCCTGAAGATAAAAGCATTACACACACACACACACACACACACACACGTACGTGTCACACTCTAATGGTGTTGTGTCTGGAAGTGAGCCGGCATGCACCTCTCACTCTTCACCTGTTCCCCCCGCAACACACACACAACACCACAATCACACAACACAAACACACTCACAAACACGATGGCACCCCCCTCTGTTCCCACCAGAAGACTAGATAGCTAGCTATTACGGGTGCTATCACCACTAATCCTTTATTAACTGGCTTTATTGTCTGTCAGTCTGGTTTGGTTGGGTTGGGCTCTCTTCCGTATGGCAATTCTAATAGTCCTGTTGGGAGCTAGTTACTGCTGCTAGCACGACCGTACACACACACACACACACTCACACACACACACACAGAGCAGGCTTATCTCCAGCTCCAGTTTGTTGCCCCATGGGTGATTGGCCTTTCTTTGGGCTTCTGCACTGCTGATATGGAGAGACTGGAGGGACCGTGAGGCAAACGGCTGGATAAGCTAAATGGACACACACACACACACACACACACACACACACACACACACATTCACACACACACACACGTATACACACGCTCACATGCACAACCGCACCCTGTCTCATTTGCACACCCTGTCTCACTTTCTTTCTCTATTTTGCTGTCTCTCTGATGTGCACACACACACACAGTCTCTCTCTCTCACTCTCTCTCTCTCACACACACACACACACACACACACACACAGAGGTCAGTCACACAACACATCAGTAACTCTCTGTCCCTGTTGATTTCCCTCTCCACTTAACCGAACTCTCACATGCATTAATGCTCTAGCATGCTGTGTTGAAAGGAGCAGCCACTTGCTAGGAATGTCTTTCTTTCTTTCTGTCTGTCTGTCTGTCTTCCATGGTATGTCTCACATGCCTGCCCAGTCTCTCCTAATTACTACCCCCCCCCCCCCCCCAGACACACCTCCATGTGGCACCTGAGAGCCCGAAGGCTTTTAGAGGAGACACATCTGGAGGTGCATGGTGAGACCCAGGGACATGTTCTAGACGGGCCGCCTCAAACGCCACACGCGCTCCTGACCGGCTGGAGTGGACGCTGTGGGGATCAGCGCTTTACACATCTGTTCAATCAGTGCACAGCAGCTACGGGGCTGCTTTCTTTGAAGAGCACCGCAGCAGTAGCAGAAGCAGAGGGGTGGGATTTAGAGAGTGTGGGTGTGTGGGTGTGTGTGTGTGTGCGTGTGTGCGCCTCAACAGTCCATGTGAACTTTGTGTGTAAGGCTTCTCTCACCATCCATCATTCTCGCACTTCACACACCATATGAGAGGGACAGGAAGTGGACCTCTCTTCACTTCCCCTCTCCCTGGCTGTGTGTGCATGAGTGTGTGTGTGTGTGTGTGTGTGTGCCCGTGTGCACTCTGTCATTTTCACTCTCAGCGCGATAAGAGCTGCTGACGGGGCTGCAGCCTACGCTGTGTGTGTGTGTGTGTGTAGGTTAATTGTGCACACTTGGCAATCTGACATTCTGTGTGTGTGTGTCAAAGAGAGTGAGTGAAGAGAAAGATCATACATGTATGTGAGTGTGTGTGTGTGTGAGAGAGAGAGAGTGAGCGTGAATGAAGAGAAAGATCATACGTGTGTGCGTGTGTGTGTGTGTGTGTGTGTGTGCGTGAGTGTGTGTGAGAGAAAGCGAGCGGGAGTGAAGAGAAAGATCATATGTATGTGTGTGCCCTTGGTCTCTGTCATAGGGCCCAGGCTCCCCCTGGAGTTCACAGCACACAGCAAATGACCTCTAAAGCTCCCCTCATTCCCCACACAGCTATGCTGTTTCTAGCTCGACGCGTCCGCAGGTAGAAAAGCTGAACAGTCACCGTGCAGAAACTCTTCTTTCACACAGCTCTAGGCCTCCTCTCTCTCTCTCTTTTCCTCTCTCTCTCTCTTGCTCTTTCTCTCTCACACACAATTTTTTCTTTTGGTAAATCTGTAGCATTTAGGGGCTTTGCTGAACAGGTTATTTTCCTGGAATGGAATGGAATAAGGATGAATTGAAAATGAAAAAAAATGGTTGTAGGCTTTCATTTTTTTGTTGCTTTAGTTATAATTTCCTCGGTAGCATTTCTTCCTTAGCGTGCACTCCATATGACTCCCTGACCTCCAGCTCTACAGCATATGACTAATCTTACCTCTTTTCCTCTCTCCTCCCTCTATCTTTTTTCTTTATCTCTTTCTCTCTCTCTCTTTCTTTCTCTCTCTTGCTCTCTTTCTCTCTCTCTCTTTCTCTCTCTCCTCCCTCTATCTTTCTCTCTCTCTCTCTCTCTCTTTCCACCCCATATTCCACAGGAGATGGCCTGGAGCACTGCTGCTCAGTGCTATTTTGTGTGTGTGTTGTTTTTCTCTGCTGTTCTTGTTCAGAATATGGCACTTGACTGACACCCCACTCCACAGAAGAGCTTATTTTTTCCACCAACCATTTCACTGAAGTGTTTCATCTTTTCTTCTGAAATTTCTTCTCCTGACAGTTTTGAACTACTATGCCCTTTTGCTTTGAGCTATGTAAAGTGTGTGTGTGTGTGTGTGTGTGTGTGTGTGTGTGTGTGTGTGTTTTTTTACGGCTGTGTTCCCTGTTACTGTGACGCCTCCCTGCTTGCAAAAGCTCTTGTCTTGGCTGGGTCCCCTGCATTGCAAACATTGCATCAAATTCTGCGACACATCTTTGTGAATACATGCACCCACACACGCATCATAAAAATCTCCCTTAAAACCACAGGGATTTTTCAGTATGTCACATTTTGGTCAGGCTTCTTTTTAGAGTATTCTGCGAATGCTCCAAACACCTCGCTCTGAACGACTCTGTTCTCCGCTTGCTAAAGCGCAGGAGCATGTGTTCATTACGCAGCCTAGCCATTGTGTTTGGCCCTTCACTCAGCACCAGCCAGAACAGGCTACATGGTGCACTATATAGGGAATAAGCACCATATAGGTATACACTATCTAGTGCACTACGCAGGAAATAAGCACCATATAGGTGTACACTATCTAGTGCACTACGTAGGGAATAAGCACACTATCTAGTGCACTATGTAGTGAAGCACCATATAGGTATACACTATCTAGTGCACTACGTAAGGAATAAGCACCATATAGGTGTACACTATCTAGTGCACTACGTAGTAAATAAGCACCATATAGGTATACACTATCTAGTGCACTACGTAGGGAATAAGCACCATATAGGTGTACACTATCTAGTTCACTATGTAGTGAATAAGCACACTATCTAGTGTACTAGGTGGTGAATAAGCATCATATAGGTATACACTATCTAGTGCACTACGTAGTATAGTTATTTTAAGGAAGAACATTTATTTATTTATGATACATTATTCATTCACAATGAAAATTGGTGTCCTTAAAGGTTGGATATTTCCTCATTAAGATCAATTTCCAAAAGATGATTTTATATTCCTCTTTTTAAGTCAACTTTAGCAGAGGTACCAATAATTCTGGAGGGTACTGTAGGTATACACTATCTAGAGCACTGCTACATGGTGAATGAGCGGACGTTCCAAATGCAGCTGGAGTGAGAGAGATGGAGTCCTTTTCCTTCTCGATATCTCACAGCTCAGCCTGTACAATACCACGCTGCAGTAGGGTGGTCCTTATATTGGTTAAAACATTTTTTTTTTTTAAATGTTCAACTCACCCCCTAAATGTTATAGGATATCAATAAAAACACACTGTGCAAAATTTTGAATTGTTCCTACAATATCTAGAGGTTGCTCAAGGCCTTTGAATATTTCCGGAATCGCTCATTTTTGCAGAAATTGTACCATTTAAGAATGCACACCAAAATAAAATGCAATATTATTTTTAATAACAGAGTCACTGTTATTGTGGTAACTGTTACTGGTATTGTGGTAAACAACATACAACATCTACATCATAGAAAGAAAGAAACAAACCAAAAACACTTGTATGACATAATGACAGAATGTATGTAAGGGATAACGGCAGCCAAGGTGTCCTGTTATACAGAATTAATGGACGAGGGCGAGAGGCAAAGAACTCCAGGACAGGACACCTTGAAGGCCGTTATCCTGCTTCGAAGGCCGTTATCCTGCTGCACCTGGTTGCCACTATAGGCAATAGTCATGCCTTTATTGCACATAAAGGAAACAAGCAGTTCTGTTTAATAAGAAGCCGACTTGTTCAGTTTGTTGAAGGCTACAACTTTTTTTGGCCCTATAACAGCAATAGCATGGACAGTTAGCTTGTTTACAGTTGATTCCATTGTTGCGAAGCCAGCTTCCAGGCTCAACCATCATCCTACTACGGTTGTTATAGTAACCATTCATAAGTATTGATATGGAACGGTGATTACACTTTTTTTTTACCAGATCTACTTCAGGTGTCCCGTTATTCAGAATTAACAGCCACCCCACCAGCCAATCAGAAAAGAGTATTTCTTCTCTTCAGGTAAAGTTTCATATTGTACAGTTACACCCAGGACGTCCTTTTTCTCTCTGGGCCAGAAGAAAGTCTCTATCTTCTGGATTCTTGAGAAGAATGAGTGCATCTTTGATGTGCGAAATCAAACAAGTCTCCCAACTGGTCTATGAAGGCCTCTACATTGCACTGCTGAGTTTCAGAAGTTCTCTTGACATTTTTCTTCAGCTTCTGCTATTTGTCGTGAAGTGTTTCCAGTTGTTTTATGGCATGATGTTGGGGACGAACGGGAATCCTACCCTTATCCTAGAATACCAAGACTTCTTTGTGCTGTTGCACTTTCATGAATTATTTTTTTTCAATGTTTTATGGTGATACAACACACATGAAACCTGCTTCTTGGAGGGTAACTTTGTTCCAGTTATTTCAGTCTCTTCTGATCCGAGTAACCATATAGCAGACTTGCTTCGTGTTGCTTCAGCCATTGTCTCAGTATAACCTATATTGTTTATTGTGCTTCATTCACATTGAAGTGTTATTGCTTTGGAAGACATATCACAACTAAAACAGGAGTTGCTATGAAAATTGCTTAAAAACAGCATATTATTGAAATACTGGAATCAGCATTACCATTTTATGATTCATTAGGTAGGTAAAACCACCACATGTGGTCACCAATAATCAATATATTGCCATTGACTGCATGGTCAAATAAGTCCATTGCTGTCATAAGCATATATTATTAAACAACTATACATGCTAGCACAACGTATCACATAATACACAGAAAATCCCGAATATGCACACTGCACAGTATGTGTTAAACTTCAAAGGTCTTGAGCAACCTCTAAATATTGATTAATATTGATAACATTTTTCCCAATTGTTTTTTTTTTATTTATTCAAACATATTGGTGGGATGAGAGCATGAACTTTTAAAAGCTGAAAAATAAGGACCACCCTAACACTGCAGTCTTATGCGGCCCCCTAAGACGTTGCCACGGAAACAGTGCCAAGGCCCGTGCCAAGGTGACTGGTGACGAGGATTTAGCGTCGCCGCTGATGAGGTTGGCACCAAGGGCAAGTGGTTTGCCCAGTGCGCCGAGGCAGTTTGTTTGGCATCCACCCGCTGCAAGCTAAGCAAGTTTGAGTGGCAGGCAGCTGGGACACTCAGTGTGACCTCTCCATCAGACTCGCAGCAGGGTTGGCACTTAGAGGGGCACGAGGTTATGTAACAATGTTTTGTATGTCTTAAGGATTTATTTCTTTGTTCCATGACATTTCTTTGTTTTGAAACTGTTTTCCATTGTTTGTGAAATGGAAAAAAAATAAGAAATTAAAATGAAGTGGAACTAAACTATCTCTACTTAATTTAAGTTAACTTAAGTTTTGTTTTAAAATCTATTAAACGGACTACTTGAAGACTATTTGGAGACTAGTACTTGGAGACTATTAAATGAACAGCATGTACCTTCATGCTGTAGAGTGGTAGAGTGAAGCTTTTACCTTGTCCACCAGATGGCACCAGAAGAGCACCTATATTTATCTAGCTCTGTAACAAACTCTGTGACATTTGCCTGCGGGTGTACTGCTAACAGAGTGCTTATTCCCTGGGTCTTTTCCCCGTTCAAGTCTTTAAATAGCATGTCTGATGCAAGTGCTTCCCTCACCAGCTGAAAAAGAGGCAACCTTCCCCCTCCCCCCTCTCTGCGTCTGCATAAGTAGATCTGTTCTGGTTGATGCTCAACCAGGGTGGAACCCCCTGTGGAACCCCTCAGTCAGAGGCAAAATGGGCCCCTCTCACTCAAACAGCAGACCTCAACTCCGTACTCCGTATGAGTGGGAAGCAGACTGGAAGGCTGCTGTGGTGCTGTAGCTGTGTTGGCAATCAATCAGAGTGGTTTGTGGTGCTCCTGTCCTGACCCTAAATATTTCACACGGTCTCTTTTTGTATAAATATAAATATTATAATAATAATAATAAAAATAATAATAAACAACAGTCTGATTGCAGTGTGTCTGTAGAAGGGTGTGAGAAATATGCACAAAGTCCCTTATGATTTCTTTTCAAATTCCTATTAAGCCCTTGGAAATTATATTGTTTATGAATTGCCACTCATTTCCTCACTGTTTGTTTGTGCTGCTCCATATCAGGCAGATGCAGCCACCCATACGCCAAAAGCTGTTACCGCTAGAAATGTTTATTACCAGCCTTTCATCCAAAAATGCCATCTTGAGTTATTTGATGTCTCAGTGAGTGCATAGGCATTTAGGCTTACTCCTCTTTTAATGTGTCATTACCCACTTCTTATTTAGCTGAGGGATATTTAGATTGTATCGCTGCTTTTTTAGTGTAAATCATCATTGTGCGTGTGCGTGCAAACAACTGTGAGTTATTTGTAGACCAGATGTAAACCCTGCTCTACTCTGCGCTGTCTCTGACTGGAGAACCAGCCTTGTTCACTACCGTAATTCTGTCTTAATTAACCAAGGTTTACATTGATTTTGCAAAATTTCTTCAGCTATGAAGTCAATACACGGGGGCAGGCAATACATGGGAATTTATTTTCTTAATTGTTCTGTATGACGGGGAATTTCCATCACTTTTTTGGGGGGCAAAAGTCATGGAATATCAGGGAATTTTGTTGTAGCAGTTTAAAATTGACTTGCCAAAATACATAATACAAAAATGGGGGTGGTCGTAGTGTAGTGGTTAAGGAGCTAGGCTAGCGTGCAGTAGCCTGAAAGTTGTCGGTTCAATTCCCGGCTTCCACCGTTGTGCCCTTGAGCAAGGCACTTAACCCCAAGTTGCTCCGGGGACAATGTATTTATCAGTGGCACAGCGCCGCTCCTGGAATTCAAGCGCCACTGCAAAAAAAGTTGCCTAATTAAAAAAACAAACAAAAAACACGCAAGTGAACTTCCTACAATCAACAGCACCGCTGCTGGAAAAATTTCTAGGGGAAACACTGGCTTGTAATATAGCTGACATATGTAAGTCACTTTGGTCAAGAAGTGTCTGCTAAATGTACTGTAATGTAAAATATTTCCATGCAGAATTGGTGTATATCTGGTTATTAGATTTACTGCTTGCTTGAGTAGCCCATCTTTGTTTATTCAATGCCCATTTATTCATCTCCCGCTCTAAAAAAAGTAAAAGATTCTTGAACACTACGTGGCTGCTCTGAAATCATTGGTCTGTATATTGTACCATTCATGATATCGTAAGTCATGAAATGTCAGGTTTTTTGTCAGGGAAAAGTCATGGAATTTTACATTTGACTTGGTTGATTGGCTTGATTTGAGAGTGGGAACCCTGTTATAATTAAGCACAATCTGATTCTGATTCATTGGGCTAGTGGGCACTGCATTTAATATATAGTGTTTTTTTTTTTTAATTTGCATAAAACACTGTACTGCAGTTTATACACAATGTGGCAAATACATGGCAAAGGACTGATGTCTAAATAAAGATTTATGGGAAGTGGGGAGCGCCAAGGGCAAAGAAAGGTAGAATAACACACACACACACACACACACACACACACACACACACACATATATATATATTTAAATGCTTTTACTTGGAACACACACACACACACACACACACACACACACACACACACAGCGAGGCGAGGGGGCTTGGGACAGAGAGACCAACCAATTCCAGGTAACAGAAGTGTGTCTGTCAAACACAACAATCCCTTTTGTGGCTGTTCAGTCAGTCAAATGGCTACAGTAGCATAACAGTTGAGAAACATGCTCTTTTTTTTCCTCTTTCTCACATCCCTCATTCCTCCCTCACTTTGTATTGTGCGACCCTCTCTCCCTCTCTCTCTCCCTCTCCCCCCCCCTCTCTCTCTCTCTCTCTCTCTCTCTCTCTCTCTCTCCATGTTCTAGGCTGGTTTTGAAGAGTTGAGGAGTGATTTGTGTTTTCACTCCTTCCTGTCTATGTTGCCTCTTCCTTTGTCCCGTCTCTGCTGCACAGGCCACTGATTTCTCTATCACTCACACACACACACACACACACACACACACATACATACATATACTCTCTCTCTCTTTCTGTTCCTGTTTCTCACTGTCTGAATCTGACATTCTCCCTACTCCTCTGCCTTGGTTTCTATTTCTAATGTGCCCTTTCTCTCTTCTACACACACACAGACGCACATAGACACAAACACACACTTCGTAGACTCCCACTGTCTCTGGCTGTCACTGGGTTGGCATAGCAGGGGCCTAATTTCATGCTCTGCAATTTCTCTCTGGGTGTGTGAGAGCAGTGCTGTCACTCAGCTGGACTCTGGTGCGATCATTGTGTGTGTGTGTGTGTGTGTGTGTGTGTGTGTGTGTGTTTGTGTGTACACAGGTGGGGGAAGAGGGGGAGGAGAGAGCTGACAGCTTGGCATCTTTGCTGGGTTTTCTTTGCAGGGTTTTCTTTTGTTTCTTCTTGAAAGAGACCTATCCATTTTTATTCACACTCCCAACACTGGTGTAAAGTAGCAGTGCTCTTGGAATATTAAGATGCTAAATTTGAATAACTGGACCACAAGAAAGCCTATTTCACAACCAGTTATTTCTAACTAAACTACACTTCTCCATGTCCCTTTATTGCGATTAATGCATTATGAAAATTACTCATATTTCATGTAGGCTACATTTTACTTTATAAATATAATTTGGTAATGCGCAGTAGGCAATTGCTCATAAGTGTTCCTGTGAAACTGAGCAGACATTTTTAATTTAGTTTTTAGAACTGCCCATACATTATTAAAACCTGTCAAGTTGTGCAGAATTGGCTTCAAGATATTTTATGTTGCCTGCATCACTGGAAGGCCAGTCATTGACTGGAAAATTGTCAAACTTAACAGAAGCTGAGCAAAAGACAGCAGCACAGAGCAGTGGTGCATACTAGAACAGTTACAAGAACTCTTCTGAAACTGACGGTGTGCCTGTCTGTGTGCTCGGCGTCCGCACCGCTTCGGTGTGTTCCGAGACCCTTTTTTGACCGACCCGGGGAGACGGGAGCCTCCCCGGGTCGGTCACACACACAGAGTTACTGGGCATCCATCACTGTTGTCCACCCTATGGGTTGCTCTGCCAATCTGTGCCCCCAGGGGGCGCTGTGGGAGCGCTGCAGTGCCGAGGCCTCCTGTCCTGAGTGCCGAGTGGTCACAAGCTCCGGGGCGGCTGTCAGTGCAGAGCCTCAGGCCAGGCCAGCCCACTCCCAGGCCATCACACACAGATGCATGCACTGGAGGGGACAGTCTGGAGGAGTGGAGGAGAGGACAGCCCTCACTGGGATTGCAGGCGGGTTTGGTTTACAAAGGCTCTGTGATGAATGCATGTAAATGTGTGTGGGCATGTCAGCCCATGAATAAGGTCTGTGTGTGTGTGTGTGTGTGTGTCTGTGTGTGCAGAGAATGTAAGTTTGAGTAGATTTACTGATTCTATTAATTTGTGTGTGTGTGTGTGTGTGTGTGTGTGTGTGTTAGTGTGCATGTGATGTGAGGTTCATCCCCAGGGTGTTCATTACATGCATAAAGCGATCTTGTGTAAGTTGACGAGTTAAATTTTCCGGTTAGATTTTAATTAAACACACTGCAGTGGGAGGAGAGGAGATGAGACTGTGGTGATGGGGGGGGGGGGGGGGGGGGGGGTCTGAACACGGGGCAGGAGAGGAGGAGGAGGAGATATAGAGATATAGGGAAAGAAGAGAGGGGGAGAGGTGTAGAGGAAGAGGGGGGGAATGGAGAGGAAGAGAAGAGGAGAGATGGAGAAGAGAAGGGGAGAAGAGAGGGGGAGAAGAGAGGGGGATATGGAGATGAGAGGGGGAGAGATGTAGCGTTGACAGAGTGGTACGGGGTAAACATGGCTGACGGGAGCAGCCGAGCGGAATCACAACGTTCCAGAACATTAGAGCCCTGCTAACAGCAATTAGCTCCATTAGCATGGGATACACATGAACAGACACACACACTCACACAGAAACACACTCAGACAGTATCTCACACACACTCTCTCACCCACTTAGAAATCTCATTGACAAAGCAAAACCTACACATACTTGTGCACCCAGGTAAGCTTGCTTGTAGCAGAGCACCCACTGACCCACATACTCTCTGACGTTCACATCATTTAGCACTGTCATCTTCATTGTTACTGACACCCATAGGAGTTTGGCGGGGATATAGGTAGCGGGAAGCTACGTCAAGGTGGGGACCTAGACGAGTCTTCTCCGGTTAAGTGACATTGAATAGACCAATCACATACAACTGTGTTAAATACTGATCTATCTAGATCTTTTATGAATTAACCTCGGCCTGACTCTGCCCAAAACTTGCACCCATGCAGTGCACTTAGACTTGCTTACAGGTTACTTGGGAAGTACCTGTTCCACTAAAATCATAGGAGGGATTTCTTCACTGACATTGTCGCCCCTGACAACAGCATTAGGGTGGCGAGCAGTAAGGTAAGCTCAGTGGGAGTCCAAAAGACTCCGCCTCCCCCACCCCCCAATAATCCCTGCGTCGTTGGCATGTGTCAAAATACCACTGAATTAAATGCCTTTGGGACAGTATCTTGTAGGGCACATTTTTAGGTCCTTAGCTGGTGAGTGAACCAATCACCAACTTTACAGTCACCAAAACAAAATGAGACATGTCTAAGAGGTAATAGTCTAGGTCAATTTTTAAAAGAAATTAACCCTGAAGGCAAATCATGTTAATTTTTGGCATACAACATTTTCAGGGGTTTTGAAGGGTGCTGAATTCAAATCTTCTGTATGCCAGGCTCAAAAATGTCCCATAATGCCTCAAAATGGAGAAATCCAATATGGCCGCCGCCGCCAGGTCAAAATCTAATTAATCACTTTACCTTGTACAGTCCAAAAGATAAGTAAAGACCTGAATGTAATGGGCTTTTATAGGTTTTCACATATAGGGAATTCAATGACATGCTCAGATTTAAGATCAAGACTAAAGGAAATGCTTGAAATTAATGTACATGGTTAAAATTGTTGTCTCGGATAATGAATAATTCATGAAAAAAAAGAGGACCATAAAACAGGTTGATGGCTTTCTGAAGAATTTACTTTTGATTAAGTTGATTACCATATTTTAACTATCTATTTATATTATTTATCTGTATTTATCTATTTATCTGTATTTTAACTATTTATTTAATAATGCATCTTTTCCTATTTTTTTAGTAATTAATCCATTCTATTCTATTCAATTCTTGAAACTTCTTGGTATGAAGAGGTAGGCTACACACTTAGGCTATCCTAATCATCCTCATCCTCCTCCTCTCCAGCAGTGTTCTGACAGGTGCTGCTGCAGCTGCATGACTCCATGCATAACATGCCACTTTTCCTGCAACTGCAGCGCAGGCTTAGACATCCCTTGAAGCAACCACAGGAGGTGATCTCCTTACAAGCTTTTGGAATTGTGCTGTGGCACTAACTGATCATCCACATTTGGATGGCCATGATAAGTGTGTGTTGTGTTTGGGCCACCAACATGCTTTCTAGACAAGGGACGCCCCCCCCCAGTCATGCATGAATTGTTTTATTATGCCTATACACACAAGGGAAGCCCGTTGTCGTTTTTTCTCTGGTAGACGTGTGGGATCTCCTGTTTCCGAGGGGCCATCAAGAAAGATGGCAAGAGTAGACAGGGGGCTTGGGGAGTCCTCAGCAGCCTCACTGTTTTCTCTTAGCACAAGGCCTGCAGTTCCCCAACCAGTCCGTGTGAGCTGGAGGAGGAAGATGAGGAGGCCATTGTGGACGTTGAGACTGTTCTCTCGTCTGAGGGAGAGGAGTTACCTTGTGCACAGCCCTGTGCAGCCAGCCCCGTGGGAGGCGAGCTGGCCTGTCTGTTTGAGGAGGTCGTTGGCAGGGCATCCAGAGCTTTTGATATTCCCCTTCCAGAGAAGCCCCTTGCCTCTGCATCTAGGTTCCACACAGACATGACTGAGCGCCCAGTGGCGGCGCTCATTCCCCTCCTACCAGACTTTTGTGACTTGGTCTGTCGCCAGATTTCCTCCCCAACTACTTTTCGTAGGTGGTCTGGCCAGGCTAAGGTGCTTTCCAACATGTACGGCGAAGGGCTGATTGGTTGTGGCTCGCTCCTCCCAGTGGATCAAGCTTTGGAGCCCCTCTTCTCCTCCCCAACTCCCTCTTTGGTGGTCCCTCCTGCCTCAGTTCCAATGGCAGGACTATGGAGGCTCTGCTGGGTAAGCTGCATAGGCCCATAGCGATGCAAGTCCGCCTTGCTAACACAGCGGCCATTCTGTCCCTGTATGTTCAACACCTCTCTGGTCTCTTGCAAAGCAGTGCCGGTGATCCCACTCTTTTGAGAGAGCTCCAGTCAGCCTCTGTGTGCCTCGCTGCAGTGTCTAAGGAGCAGGTAGTGGCATCGGGCCGCTCCTTGGCTCAGTTCTGGGTAGCTAGACACCATCTCTGGCTGTCTCAATCTCAGCCCTAGCAGGCAGTCAGGGAGCGTCTTTTGAGAGTGCCGGTGGAGCCTGGGTCCATGTTCGGCCCACAGGCAACCACCCTGTTGCAGCAGGCGCGTGACAGCCGCCGCTGTGCAGAAGAGGTGTCAGGGTCTCTTTGCAGGCGTGCCAGGGGCGCTAGGCACTCTAGGGCATTCACGCCTCAGCTAACACCTCCCTTGGGGCATCCGTCTTGGGGCCGACTGATCTCAGGCAGCGGCTTCAGGCATCCCAGGGGCGGGGTACCTGCCCACAAGCTGGCCAGGGGGGCCAGCGTGCTAGTGGCCGTGGCCCCTCCAGGCGTCCTCATCGTTCCTGACTATCTCCGGGCCAGCCAGCCTCGCCTCTCAGCTCGATGCAGGAAGGCTTGGCTGGCCTTAGGAGCGGATCCATGGGTACCACCCACAGTTCCGAGGCAGGATGCTTATTTTCAGATACCCATCTGGCCGGGGCATTGGCGGTTCCTGAGGTTTACGTTCGAGTGTCGGGTCTTTGAGTTCCAAGTCCTCCAATTTGGAATCTCTCTGGCCCCACGAACCTTCACCAGGTGCATGGATGCAGTTCTTGCACCCATGAGGCAGCGGGGGCTCAGAATATTAAACTATCTAGACGACTGGCTCATCTGTGCAACCTCAGAAGTGCAATGCCGCCTACACGTGGCCTTGCTGTTGAAGCACATTCAGGACTTGGGCTTGTGCCCCAATCCCAAGAAAAGCAGGCTCCAGCCTTCCCAGGTCACCACCTTCCTGGGCATGGTCCTGGACTCCAGGAGGACATCCGTGACTCTCTCACTGGCGAGACGGCAGTCTGTCGCTTCACGTTGCACGCCCAGGTGGAGTGGAAACTCTGCCTTCGCCTCTTGGCCTTATGGTGGCAATGGTGCAGGTAGTCCGCCTTGCCCTCCTTCATATGCTCCCAGTCCAGAGGTGCCTGTTGAGCCTAGGCCTGTGCCCCCAAGGGCCCTCCCAGGCCAAGGTGACTATGTCCCGCAGGCTTCACAGGGCCCTACACTGGTGGAGAGAGCCCGCCAACACCGAGAGGGGGAGTGCCATGGGACTGGTTTGTCGCCAGGTCGTATTTACAGACGCATCCCCAGTAGGCTGGGGCACCGTTCTCGATGGTTAGGGCATCAATGGTCTCTGGACGGACCCTTGGCTACCCCAGCACATCAATGTCCTGGAGCTGAGGGCTGCTCTCCTCGCCCAGAGTGAAGGCACTAGTTAGCTTCTTCCAATTCACAAAGGCTAACTAGCTAACATTTTTTTAGTTTCTTATAATATATTAATTATTCAGTCAGCCTATACATAATCCTCAATCTTTCAATCAAACAATCTTTACATGCTATTACAGATGTATTACATGGTCCTAAACAAATTGTTATAATATTATGTTACAGTTACTGCTGAGCATCATGTGAGGGGAGCGACATAATTCACAAGCGCCTCCTCGGTGTATAGATAGAGGGTGTGGCCTCATTCACGGTTATATATGGGTATTTAGACCTTTAGGTTAAGAGTTTCAAGCATTTTCTTCAAATACTAAATAAATAGTTAAAATATAGATAAATAATATAAATAGATAGTTAAAATATGGTAATCAACCTTGCTTCTAAACATGTTTCAAGTAAATGCTTCAGAAAGTCATCAACCTGTTTCATGGTCCTCTTTTTTCATGAATTATTCATTATCCGAGACAACATTTTTAACCATGTACATTAATTTCAAGCATTTCATTTAGTCTTGATCTTAAATCTGAGCATGTCATTGAATTCCCTATATGTGAAAACCTATAAAAGCACATTACATTCAGGTTTTTACCTTGTACAGTCC
Source organism: Alosa sapidissima (assembly GCF_018492685.1). Taxonomy (NCBI): domain Eukaryota; kingdom Metazoa; phylum Chordata; class Actinopteri; order Clupeiformes; family Clupeidae; genus Alosa; species Alosa sapidissima. The sequence continues at coordinate 23,262,395 of NC_055972.1, read as the reverse complement.
AAAAGATAAGTGATTAATTCGATTTTGACCTGGCGGTGGCAGCCATATTGGATTTCTCCATTTTGGGGCATTATGGGACATTTTTGAGCCTGGCATACAGAAGATTTGAATTCAGCACCCTTCAAAACCCCTAAAAATGTTGTATGCCAAAAATTAACATGATAGTCCTGCCTAGTCGATAAGAAATGATTGCTCCACAATACCCTGGCAAATTGAGTACACCTTGTATTGCACATGAGAAGATGATGTATATAAGTATATATACTCTTTTGATCCCGTGAGGGAAATTTGGTCAGCACACAGTGAGTGAGGTGAAGCACACACTAATCCCGGCGCAGTGAGCTGCCTGCATCAACAGCGGTGCTCGGGGAGCAGTGAGGGGTTAGGGGCCTTGCTCAAGGGCACTTCAGAGAGAGAGAGAGAGAGAGAGAGAGAGAGAGAGAGAGAGGCGCTGTGGGGGGTTTGTTGTCAAGCAGGAAGCTCCCGTCGACTCACTTCCTGTTTATTGCCACCCTCTATTTCAGTCCCAGCATGCATTGTGCTGTGACTTCTCCCGCACAGCATGCTGTCACACTGCAAAACCCTTCACACTTGGCTGGGCCAGGCAGACACACACACGTACAAACTCTAATGATAATAGACATACAAATCTATCAAACATTCGTACAAACACGCACGTATGCACATATAGATACAGCAACAGCAGGTGAATTGGACTTGTGGCAGCAGGAGTTGTCATATAATATATTTTATCAGAAAATTCATCCTGCTACACACACACACACACTTGCAGTCTTTCAGAGTCTCTCTCTGTCTCTCTCTCATACCTACACAGTCTTTCAAAGTCTCTCAGTCATTCTCACTTTCTCTTTCTCTCTCACACACACACTAACTTTTTCATTTATACTCTTGCTCACCCTCTTTTCAATTCTCACACACACACACTCGCCCTCTTACTTTTCAACTCTCTCTCTCTCACACACACACATTCACTTCAGCTATGCGTCCGATGTGCCCTTGATAAAAGCATACTACGTTCAGTTATTAGAATCCTTCATTACTGCGCACAACGCCGCAGTGTTCCTTTCATCATCTTCTCTTCCTCTCCTCCTCTCTTTCTCTCGTTCTTCTCTGTTTCTTTCTCTCCTTCGTTCCGTCCGTGGCTGGCTGTCTTCTGTTTGTGATTATGCGGGCTGTAATCAGCTTTAACACTTCATCGCAATACATTATTAATGCCCTGTTATACAGACAGAGGCAGAGTGAGAGGTGGGTGAGGTCAAGGAAGTGTGTGTGTGTGTGTGTGTGTGAGAGAGAGAGTGAGATAGTGAGATTATAGGAGAGGAGAGAGTGTGTCTCTGTCTGAGATCAAGAGGTTATGAGAGGGAATAACAATGAAGTGTGTAAAATAAATAAGTGTGTGTGTGTGTGTTTGTAGTTTTAAGAGTATGTGCACAAAAGGCATTGTGTGAGGGTAAGATAGAGTATTTGAGAGGAATTGAGTGTGTGTGTGTGAGAAAGGGAGAGAAGAGAGAATATAAGGATATGAGTGTCTGTTTAGTAAGGGTATAACAGTGTCTGTAGTCGCACGAGAATGTGACTCGAATGTGACTGTGTGTGTGTGTGTGTGTGTGTGTGTGTGTGTGTGTGTGTCAGTGTGTTAGTGTGTGGGTCTGGGTGGGTCTGTTTGATTGTGTGTGTGTGTGAGAGGTGTGTGTGATGAGGGGTGGTGTTCTGTCTGGTGTGTGGATGCCTGACCCACCAGTGCGTTCCTCAGAGAAGCCCAGTGGAGAGGCTTCTAATGGAATGTCAGGCAGTGCAGGGGGCGGCCGTGGAGGGGCCCTGACACTCACTGGGACAAACCATAGCCAGCCGTCACAGTCAGTCAACACACACACACACACACACACACACACACACACACACACACACACACACACACACATGCAGAAGTTGCAGACATTTTCGTCCACTCTTGAATGTTTGGACACACACACACACACACACACACACACAGAGCGAAGAGTTTCCTTATTGGACACACTTGTACATCCACACACACACACACACACAGAGAGAAAGAAAGAAAGAAAGAGAGCTGGCAGGGCTGATGAGGAGGAGGATGCAAGGGCAGAGAGCCCTCCGTCTCCATGGTTACTGGTCCTGCCAAGGGGAGTGATGGGAGAGAGAAAGGGCACGATTGTTTATTTTGACAAACGCTTGGTTGTAGCTCTGGCCCGACATTGATGGAGAGGTGAAGGACATCTCTAAAGAACATGTCGGGTGCCACAAAGCCTCTTTTGTGTGTGTGTGTGTGTGTGTGTGTGTGTGTGTGTGTGTGTGTGTGTGTGTGTGTATCATTTTAAATGTCTGTGTGTAGGTGCCTTACTGTTTGTTCACACGTGTGTGTGTGTGTACAGATCTAGACCAAAGGCCATGCTGTGTGGCCACTTTTTTGCCATAGTTTCAAGGTTTGTGCTTTGTTCAGAGCTCTTTGTAAATCCTGGCACAAACTAAAAGCCAAACTGAGAACATGCGCGCACACACACACACACACACACACACATCACACACCCTGAGGCCTCCTGAAGCACTGTCTGCTGAGGTTAAAGGGTGTGAATGATTTATTCCAACTGGGTTTTAATTGAGTTTTAAGGCTGTGGCTCAATGAGAATATGGCTGGCTCTGGGACTGTAGGGGAAGGAGAGAGAGAGAGAGATGGAGGGATGGATGGAGGGAGGGAGGGAGGGAGGGAGAGAGAGAGGGGAAGAGAGAAAAAGAGGAAGGGAGGCAGAGAGAGGTGGAGAGTGAGTGAGAAGAAGAAGAAACTTGGGATGATGAAGAGAGCGAGAGGAATGGAGAAACTGAGAGAAAGGGAAATGGAGAGGGGGACAGTGATAAAGAGAGGGGAGGAGAGGGAGAGGGGGAGAGGGAGCGATGTGGATGGCACTTTGCGTTATCTGCCTCAACCGGCTGGAACAGCCTGCGCAGCACAAACAGCGCCCGGCCACTTCAATCTGGCCACCATACAATACACACACACACACACACACACACACACACACACACACACACACACACACAGACACAGACAGACAGACACACACAGAGAGAGACACACTCAGATACACATACACCCACTCACTCAGACTCAGACTTGTACGCACACTCGCTCGCACACACACACACACACACACTGTCCCCCCCCCCCCCCCCCAATCACGCCTGCAGACACACACATACTGATGCTCACACATTTTCTTAGCTCTCTTCATCCTCCTCGATTTTTCTCCATTTTGTAGTTTTTGTGCTTTTTTTCATTTCACTACCCACTATCTCATCTCCCTTTCATCTTTCCCTCTTGTCTTTCTCTCTCTCTCTCATTTCTCTCTCTCTCATCTTTCTCTTTCTCTCATTTCTCTCTCTCTCTCTCTCTCTGTCTCATTTCTCACTTTCTCCCTCACACTCTCTCCAACTCCCTTGCGTGTGTCTTTCACCGACTCTGTACTCTGAAGTGAGGCTCTGTTCAGCATCTAAATCTACTGCAAGCGCCCCGTTTGTAGATCTCGTTAGCGTGCCTCGTCACCAAGCGTCTCGTTAAGAAGCCCCTTGTTGCTGAGTGGCCCGTTAACAGTGCTTCTCACCGGTTTGTCAGATAGGCAAGTTTTGCCACTTTTGGGGTCCACCTGACTAGCCGCGCGTTAAGTTGGTCTCCCGGTACGAGTGGCCCTGTTGCTTGGCAGCAGCTCGTTAACGAAGAGTCTGTGGTTTGGCAGCTAACTACCCCCCCCCCCCCACACGTCTGAACGAGACCACCATGGTACTGACCCGCAGCTGTGGACTTCTGCTGCCAACAGCTGTGTGTGTGTGTGTGTGTGTGTGTATGTGTGTGTGAGTGTGTGTCTGTCTGTGCGTGCCAAGATTGAGAAGCGTCCAGTCTCCGTGCCAACTGCCGGAGGTTGTCTGAAGTTCACACAGCCACAGAGACACTTTTGAAGTAGGACAAGGACCAATGTCTTACTCACTCACACACACACACTCACCACCAATCTTTGGCCAGTAATGGCATGCCATGAGAAGGCCGTCCTACTGTTCTGCACCCTGGTCCCAGCGTCCCCTGATCAACAGATCTGCTGCAGGAGCCTGGAGTGCCTGGAGCCAAACCACCCACTAGCCAGCCCCTCACTCAACTGGACGTTAGATCAGCAGACTGGGCCTGTGTTGGGGACACTACACTGCAAAGTGCACTGTGGTGTACACTATACTCATGCACTACAGGGGCCTGTACTACTGGTTAACTTCGAGAGTAACTTGATCACGTGTGGCGTAACTTCCCGATTAGTCCGTACTACGAACAGTGGATAGGTTTTAACCGAGGTATGCTGCCATGGCAATTTACGCTGCCTCTCAAACCTGCTCCGAGCAGGATATGTTCTTGGTTAACCCGAGGTTTCTATTTAACTACACCCTTTATAAGTACCACCTCTCCACATACAACTTGTCTGCGTACCTGGATGATCCATACGACATTGGAGCGCAAACCGTGAGGGGCTCTCTTCGCAGGGTTTTTAGAGACCGCTAGAATCCGCTGACATTACGGGACAATATTCTTTATGAAAGATATAGATTCTCAGCTGAGGGAATTCGTTATCATTGTCAGCTAATCGAGGCAGACGGCTCTAATGTCACCCGCCGTAGCAATGCCCCTTATGATAGAGCAGATAATGTGCCTTTCATTGAGAGATATTTTCCCAGTGGACAATTCATGTATTCCATCGGTGATGCTGAATATCTGAGCAAGAATAGGCCAGGCCTACTGTATGTCCGAAAATAAATCGGACATAGCCTACAGTATGCTGAACATCTGAGGAAAACTAGACTTACTGTATGTCTGAACATACTGTATGTTACAATAATAAATTAAAATCACCCTTTTAACATAAAACGTAAATGTAATATTACCCTGCACATAAAGGCTGCACATTTCCACAGCACCAGGATCTGACCGAATGCCTCCCTCAACCCCTTCCATAATCGGCCTTCCAATTTTATTTGCAATGGCCAACTCCTCTGCTACTGTAAAACACTCTGGTGCCTTTCCTCCTAAAGTAGTGTTCAAAGACACCTTCTTCTTGTTAGCTGTAAAACAGAGGCCAAGTGAAGGCTATAAGCATACAACATATTTTCATAATTAAGAAATATTAATGCAAGCTATAACTATATAAACCTACCATTCTGATATGTTTTTGTGTTTCAATTTCACCTGCTGCCATGTGCGTTTGGTACTGGTGTTGCATCTGAAATGTTCACAGGATTAGGCATACACTAAATCAGTCAATGGGGGCTACTTAAACATTCAATTATCCTTATTAATCTATATGCCCACTTCTGAATTTTGTTGCATCTGTAGGCCTTTTTATGTACCACATATTTGAGGAACATGTGGAAATAAAACGTTACTTTTAGGCATTTAGGCTACCCGATCTGCAATACGTTGCCAACAGCCTTGCCTTGCTTTGTTCGCTGCCGACGTATTTGATTTTTGTCGTAGAGTGGGTTTTAACTCCTCGTAACTTGTCATAATAATTGTGCATTCCTCATCCGTAAAATAAGGTGATTGCGTCATCATTGAAAGTGGTGACTTGCGCTGCAACCCGCCCCTTTTATGTGAACGCGCACAAACTCCAATTAGGTTAACCCCGGTTCAACAAA